>NW_012115511.1:2744731-2764741 GCF_000951035.1 Colobus angolensis palliatus | reverse complement strand
ATCTATCTATCTATCTATCTATCTATCTATCTATCTATCTATCTATCTATCTATCTATCTATCTATCAAGACAGGGTCTTGCTCTGTCACCCAGGCTGGAGTGCAGTGGTGCGATCATAGCTCACTGCAGCCTTGAAATCCTGGGCTCAAGTCATCCTACCGCCTCAGTCTCCCAAACAGCCGGGACTTATAGGCACATGTCACTATGCCCGGCTAATTTTTAATTTTATTCTTAGAGACAGAGTCTCACTATATTACCCAGGCTGGTCTCAAACTCCTGACTTCAGGAACGGCTTCAAGTGATCCTCCCACTTTGGGAGGCCAAAATGAGAGGCTTACAGGTGTGAGCAACTGTACCTGGCCAGAAAAAGTTATTAATGTTAGACTTACGTGATTGTCTATGTAAAGCACACAAGATAAACTATTATTAGCATTGATAGATTCGCGTGAATTGCTAGTAACATTTACAGTAGTCTCGCCTTATCTGTGGGTACGGGATCCAAGACTCACCACTCAGTGCCTGAAACTGCAAATAGTACCAAACCCTGCATAATACTATGCTTTTTAAATCTGATAACTGAGACAGCTACAAGTGACTAATGGGAAGGTAGTATCTACAGCAAGCAGAGCCAGGATGGTGTGAGATTTTATCATGCTACTCAGAACTGCTCACAAGTTAAAACTCATGAATTGTTTCTGGAATTTTCCATTTAATATTTTCAGACTGCAGTTGACCTCTGATAACTGAGGTAAGCAAAACTATGGATAAAGGGGAACTACTGTGTGTAGAAGAAGAGGCCATGAATAGCTAAGGTAATTTCGAAGAACAAGATTTTGGATTTGTTCTACCAGATATAAAGATTCCTGGGACAAATGATTATCTACAAGAAGAAATAGGAAGAGGCAGATTCTGAAAAAAAAAAGAAATTTTCATAGATCTGAATGGGAAAACTTTAAAATACTGAGAAAGAACAAATAAACTTTGACTAGCAACTCCACTTCTGGACATGTATATATTTAGCTTATTTCTGTCTGTATAATTTTATATATAATTATAAAGTGAAAAAAGGTAAATATGTTAAATATTCATTTGTAGGAGAACAGTTACATGGATAAAAGTATAGAATGACTTCATTGTATTAAATAAGTATGTCTACATAGTGCATAGAAGGAGTATTTGAAAACTGAAACCAATCTTGGGTTATAACATTGCAGATTGTTTTAAAAAGAGACTTGGGAGCCAAGACCAAATCCTGGTTTTACTATTTATTAATCTGTATAGCCACAGACAAGCTATTAAAACTCCCTTATTTCTCAGTTTTTTCATTCATGAAGTGGGTACAGTACCTAAAGGTTTGTGTTGAGGATTAAGTAACTGAATTGTGCCTTGTACATACTTCAGGGCTCCCCGAATGTTTGCTGTTGTGACTGACAGAGGAACTGGGTGGGAGTGGGGAAGGGGGAATTTTGCTGCTGCTTTGATGCTTATTTTTTATCTTAATTAAGAAAAACGTATTTGTAATAAAATATATATTTTTTTAAAGTAGGAATTTATGGGTTCCAGTCAACAAAGCAACAATATTCACTCTTGAGGCTTTCCTTCAGGTTTTGAACTATTTTCTATTTAGTTCCACCTTAAATATCTGACAGAAAAAGATGAATGAAGAACTGTCTAAAGTGTATGTGGAATCCATGGCTCATGCCTGTAATCCCAGCACTTTCGGAGGCTGAGGTGGGTGGATCAGTTAAGGCCAGGAGTTCAACAACAGCCTGTCCAACATGGCAAAACCCTATCTCTACTAAAAATACAAAAATTAGCTGGGCATGGTGGTGCGCACCTATAGTCCTAGCTACTGGGGAGACTGAGGCACGAGAATCACTTGAACCCAGGAGGCAGAGGTTGCAGTGAGCCGAGGTCAGCCGAGATCACACCACTGCCCTCCAGCCTGGGTGACAGAGTGAGACTCCATTTAAACAACAACAAAAAACAGTATATGTAATCCATTTATTCCTTGTCATGTAAACACTGGAACTTACTCTCTTCAATTTCACATGATTTATTTCTCTGCTGTCTATTGGAAGAGATAAGAATAAGCAAATTCTATGATTGCTAGGAGGAAATGGTATAAATAAGATATCCTAGCATAGGAACCATTCACGTTGAAAATTTAGATCTCCAATAAGTGCTCAAATCAGCTCTCAGGCCACACTTGAACTCAAAATTTTCAGTCTTGAATAAGCATCAAAATCTTAAGTTTATTTTCCATGTAATTTTTAAATTGTAATATGTTTACATTAAAGTTAAATTAAGTACATTTAATGGATTTTTATATTAACACCTACATAATGACCCAGGTCGAGATGGAGAAAATCTGTGTTACTCCAGGTCATGTTCTTCTCAATCAGTACCCCTAGAAGGAATTACTATTCTAACACTCAATTAGTTTTGCCTGTTCTTAAGCTTAATTTGTTCCAGTAAATCTGATAAGTTAGATGATATAGGAAAATACAGCTTAAAACTGACAGAAGAAATCCCCAAATCTTATATCTATTAATGAGAATGAATCTGTAATTGAAAATCTTTCCACCAAAAAAAAAATATAATTGCAGCCTCAGAATGCTTTGCTGATGAATTCTTCTGAAAAAAATAATTTTTTATACACCCTGAGATTAGAGATAGAAGGAACATGTTCCAACTGGTTTTCTGAGTTTAGCACAACTCTTAACACCAAAACCTGACATGGGACTTTACAAAAATGTTACAAGTCAATATTTCTCTTGAACATCCTTAAAAAAAAGTTGGAAAATCCAGAGGTTTTTTTTTTTGTTGTTGTTTTTGAGACGGAGTCTCACTCTTGTCACCCAGGTTGTAGTGCAGTGGCGCGATCTAGGCTCACTGCAACCTCCACCTCCCGGGGTTCAAGAGATTCTCCTGCCTCAGCCTCCCGAGTAGTTAGGATTACAGGTGTGCACCACCACGCCCAGCTAATTCTTGTACTTTTAGTAGACATGGGGTTTCCCCATGTTGGCCAGGCTGGTCTCAAGTTCCTGACCTCAAGTGATCCACCTGCCTCGGCCTCCCAAAGTGCTGGGATTACAGGTGTGAGCCACTGTGCCTGGCCAAGAGATTTTGTTTGTTTGTTTGAGACACAGTCTTGCTCTGATGTGCAGTGGTGCAATCTCGGCTCACTGCAACCTCCACCTCCCTGGTTCAAGTGATTCCTCTGCCTCAGCCTCCCTAGTAGCTGGGGGTACAGGCACATGCCACAATGCCCAGCTAATGTTTTTTGTATTTTTAGTAGAGACGAGGTTTCACCATGTTGGCCAGGCTAGTTTCTAACTCCTGACCTCAGGTGATCCACCCGCCTTGGCCTCCCAAAGTGCTAGGATTACAGGCCTGACTCACCACGCCCAGCGAAAATTTTGTTTTTCTTTTTAAAGGATGATATATCAGGACCACATGGGATTTATTCAGGAATGCAGGGTTGGGTAAACATTCAGAAATCAATGTAATTTACCACTTTCACTGAATAAGGGAGAAAAATCATGTGATAATCTCAAATTCAGAAACTATAAAAGTAAACACCCACTTATGATAAAAACTCTCAGCAGACTAGAAATACAAGGAACATAGATGATCTGATGGAAGACGTCTATAAAAATCCTATAGTTAACGTACCTGAAGAGGAAATACTGAGCACTCTCTCCCTTCGGTCCAGAACAAGATAAGGATATTTACTATCACTGTTTCTTGTCAATATTTTACTAAAGGTTTGAGCCATAAGGTAAGGAGAAAAAAATATATAAAGATTGTAGGCTGAGCACAGTGGCTTACACCTGTAATCTCAGCACTTTGGGAGGCCGAGGTGTGATGATTGCTTGAGCCCAGGAATTTGATCCAGGCTGCAGTGAACTATCATTGCGTCACTGCAGCCTGGGTGACCCGGCGAGACCCTGTCTCTCAAAAAAGAAGTAATTGGAAAGGAAGAAATAAAGCTGTGTTTATATGTAGATTACATGATTGTATTCATAGAAAATCCAAAAGAACCTACAAACAATAAACTTATTTAGAAAGAAACTAAATAAAAGATCAACATACAAAAATTAATTATATTTATATGGATTAGCACAAAGAATTGGAAAATGAAACTCAGTAAACACTGCTTACATTACTGTCAAAAACAAATACTAAGAAATATACCTTAGAAAGATGTACTTCACTAAAAACTACAAAATATTGCTGAGAAGGTAAAGAAGACCTAAAAAATATATATATATGTGTATATATATATATATAGCAATATTTTGTATTCTATATATTTTATATGTGTGTACAGTGTTTATATATAGTGGTTTTAGTTTATATATAGTATAGAGTACATATAGGGACAGTACATATATATACACACATATATACAGACTATATATACATATATATAGAGAGAGACACACACAGACAGAGTGCTTACATATATAAATACACACTGTCCCCTGGTATCTGTGGGAGATTGGTTCCAGGACCCTCTAGGATTCCAAAATTCACAGATGTCCAAGGCCCTTATATAAAATGATGTAGTATTTCCATATAACCTATGCTCATCCTCCTGTATTCTTTAAATCATGTCTAGATTACTTACAGTACCTGATACAAACTGCTATGTAAATATTTGTTATACCATATTGTTTAGAGAATGACAAGGAAAAAAAGGCTGTACATATTCAGTACGGATGAAACCATCCATTTTTTTTTCCTGAATGTTTTTGAGCTGCAGTTGGTTGAATCCATGGACGCGATGGCTGACAATGTGTATACGGTCATGCGCCACATAATGACATTTCCACATTTCAGTCAATGATGGACCACATATATGACACTGTCCCATAAGATTATAATGGAGCTGTGGGATAAAGTAAGTACTTGATGGCTCTGAGGAATCTGTGTGACTTGGGCATTGTAGACCCATACCCACCATCATGTGACATTAAAGGATCATATACAGCACAATTGAACATACCACAGTGTTGGGTCCAACATATAAAGAAGTTGTCAGCAGAGGAAATTACTATTCGACTTAGTCACAAGCCACCTCAACATCTTTATTTTCTAAGCTTTGTTGGAGTACATTATATGAGAATTAATTTGCAACATGTTGTCTGTTTTAGCAGTAATACACTTCTTTTTTTTTCTTTATGAGATGGAGTCTCCCTCTGTCGCCCAGGGCGTGATCTCGGCTCACTGCAACCTCCATCTCCTGGTTTCAAGCAATTCTTGCACTTCAGCCTCCTGAGTAGCTTGCAAGCGCAGGCCACCACGCCCAGCTAATTTTTGTATTTTTAGTAGAGACAGGGTTTCACCATGTTGGTCAGGCTGGTCTGAAACTCTTGGCCTCAAGTGATCCAGCCACCTTGGCCTCCCAAAATGTTGGGATAACAGATGTGAGCCACCATGTCTGGCCCATAATGCTTTTATCCATGTTTAAAAAAGAAGGAATTTGGCCAGGCGTGGTGGCTCGCACCTGTAATCCCAGCACTTTGGGAGGCCGAGGTGGGAGGATCACGAGATCAGGAGTTCCAGACCAGCCTGGCCAACATGGTGAAACCCTGTCTCTACTAAAAATACAAAAATTAGCTGGGCATGATGGCAGGCGCCTGTAATCCCAGCTACTCGGGAGGCTGAGGCAGGAGAATCACTTGAGCTGGGGGGGCAGAGGTTGCAGTGAGCCGGGATCGAGTCACTGCACTCCAGCTTGGGCAACATAGCAAGACTCCATCTCAAAAGAAAAAAAAAAAAAAGAAGGAATTCGATTAAAGACAAGCCATCTAATGTAATTAACCAAGGGAAAAGCTTTCAGGACTTTCAAATGTTAACTGTTTTTCCCCTTCCTGTCTGGAGCTATAAAGCTCCACTGAGTTAGGAATGACTTACACATTTTGTTTTGAACACCTAAGGGATGCTTTTCTGATATTTATATTGCCATAATTTTACTTGAATGCTTTGAATGATTACATCTAATTCTGCACCTATACCTGCTGGTGTTGCTTTTTAATCTTCCTGGAATCCATTTTCTAAAAAAGAAAGACATTTTGAGATCTGAGAGCTACATCTCAGGGTCTGTGGTTATAATTCTGGACAGAAAGCTAAACTTAATGTAGGGAAATGCAGAGACATTTATTGGAATTGTAGACCTCTACACTGAGACTTTCTTCTGTCATAGTGGCTAAAACAGGATCTACACATGCATAAAGTGGGACAATCATCTTTTCTTCATAAATAAATACACAGCTTTAGGAATATGTCACCATTTTTTATAGGACATCTCAGTCCTTGTTTTCTTTTCCCTGGCATCAGAAAGATGTACTAATTGAAACACAACTTAGGAACATTGTGCCATCTTGAAACCTTGATTTAGTAAAAATCTGAATTGTATAGATCCTTTGTTCAATGGCAGTACTGTTCAGGAAATGTATTCAGCTTCCTTAGAAAACCAAAAGGGCATTAGAGCCACAAAAGCAAAGAAAAACAAGAAAACTTCCCATATTTGGATCATGTTCTAATTAGAAAAACTAAATTATAATTGTAGGCTTTTTCATTCATGAGCCAAATGCTGTAATACTTTGCCCTTTGACTGGTTTGGATTCTTAACATTACTAGTGGTGTTTCCCAAAGTAAGATGACAGTTCCTCTCCTTATAGCAACTGAGTGTACTAAGTTGAACATAAGGATGCATAATATTAACTTGTTTGAACTGAGCCCCACTGATGATTCTTTAACAAATTGCTTGAATTTTTTTTTTTTTTTGAGATGGAGTTTCACTCTTCTCATCCCCCCCAGGCTGGGGTGCAATGGTGCGATCTCAGCTCACTGCCACCTCTGCCTCCCAGGTTCAAGCGATTCTCCTCCTCAGCGTCCCGAGTAGCTGGGATTACAGGCATGTGCCACCAGGCCCAGCTAATTTTTTTTATTAGTAAAGACGAGGTTTCACCATTTTGTCCAGGCTGGTCTCGAACTCCTGACCTCAGGTGATCTACTTGCCTCAGCCTCCCAAAGTGCTGGGATTACAGGTGTGAACCACCACACCTGGCCTTGAATTCTTGTATGTCAACAATTTGATGGGAATGTTCCATCATAAATTGTAAATTGTTTCTATGCCAAGGTAGCCTTAATTTGTAAACATTTCAGTACAATGAGATTCTATTGCCTCTGGGATGCTGTTTGATTTATATTTCGTTGAACGTTTTTCTCATAGGAAGAGAAACCTATGACTTCTGTATTGAGATCATTTGTTACATTAAAAAGCTGCTCTTTCAGCATTAGAGCTATAAATGAATGTTATCTTGTGGGGAAAACAATCTAGTCTTTAGCTGTATGAACTGAGGCAGGTAGATCACCTGAGGTCAGGAGTTCGAGACCAGCCTGGAGAAAATGGTGAAACCTTGTCTCTACTAATAATAAAAAAAATTAGCTGGGCGTGGTGGCACATGCCTGTAATCCCAGCTACTCGGGAGGCTGAGGAGGAGAATCGCTTGAACCTGGGAGATGGAGGTTGCAGTGAGTTGAGATTGCACCATTGCACTCCAGCCTAGTTGCTAGTTGCCTAGTGACATTGTTGCCTTCATAACATCATAAGGCAAAGCACTACTTTTTCTATGTTTAAATACACAAATACTTAACATTGTATTACAACTGCCTACAATATTCAGCATAGTAACATGCATAGGTTTATAGCCTAGCAGCAATAGGCTTTACCATATAGCCTAGGTATATAGTAGGCTCTAATATCTTAGTTTGTGTAAGTACATTTTGTCATGTTCACACAACAATAAAATTGCCTAACAATGCATTTGTCAGACCGTATCCCCATCATTACGAAACACATGACTGTCTATATAACCAGAAAGCTACATAAAGGTAGCTAGGTAGATAAAGGTAGGTAGATAAAGTTCATGGATTGGAAGGCTTGATATTATTATTATTGTTACTTTTGAGACAGGGTTTCATTACCATCTCCCAGGCTGCAGTGCAATGGTGCAATCTTGGCTCACTGCAACTGCCCCTTCCTGGGCTCAAGCAATCCTCGTGCCTCAGCCTTCCAAGTAGCTGGGATGACAGGTGCATGCCACCACGCCTGGCTAATTTTTATATTTTTTGTAGAGACAGGGTTTTGCCATGTTGCCCAGGCTGGTCTCGAACTCCTGGACTCAAGCTTTCTGCCTGCCTTGGCCTCCCAAAGTGCTGGGATTACAGGTGTGAGCCACTGTGCCTGGCCAAGGCTTGATATTATTAAGTCAATGCTATTCATATTGGTCTAATTTATAGATTCAATGCAATTCCAATCAGAATCCTAGCAGGTCTGTGTGTGTGTGTAAATTGACATGTTGAGACTAAAATGTATGTGAAAATGCAGAGGAACTAGTGTAGCCAAGCCAACCTTGAAGAACAAAGTTGAAGAACTTACATTACCAGATTTCAATGCTTAATATAAAGCAACTACTATTAAGACAGTGTGATATTAGCATAAAGACAGACACAGACCAGGGCCAGGTGCGGTGACTCATGCCTGTAATCCCTGCACTTTGGGAGGTCGAGGCCGATGGATTACTTGAGGTTAGGAGTTTGAGACTAGCCTGGCCAACATGGCGAAACTCTGTCTCTACTGAAAATACAAAAATTAGCTGGGCGTGGGGGCATGAGCCTGTAGTCCCAGCTACTCGGGAGGCTGAGGCAGGAGAATTGCTTGAACCCAGGAGGCAGAGGTTGCAGTGAGCCTAGATATCATCACTGTACTCCAGCCTGGGTGACTGAGTGAGACTCCGTATAAAGAAAACAAAAAGAGGGTCGGGCATGGTGGCTCACGCTTGTAATCCCAGCACTTTGGGAGGCTGAGATGGGTGGATCACCTGAGGTCAGAAGTTCAAGACCAGCCTGGCCAACATGGCGAAAGCCCGTCTCTATTAAAAATACAAAAATTAGCCAGGCGTTGTGGGCACCTGTAATCCCAGCTACTCAGGAGGCTGAGGTAGGAGAACTGCTTGAACCCGGGAGGCGGAGGTTGCAGTGAGCCAAGGTAGCACCACTGTACTCCAGCCTGGTCGACAGAGCGAGACTCTGTCTCAAAAAAAGAAAAAGAAAAAGAAAATAGACATAGACCAATGGAACAGAATACAAGTCCAGAAATAGACCTCACAATCATTTTCAGCTTTATGTGATTCAATGGAGATGAAATAATCTTTTCAATTCATTTTGCTGGAACAATTGGGTTCCATGTGGGGAAAGAAAGGAAGCTTGGCTCATATATCACATCATATTCAAACATTAATTTGAGATAGATTCTAGACATACATATAAAAGGTAAATGTCAAAGCTTGTAGAAAAAAATAGGAGATTGTTATGATCTTGAACAAAACACAAAATCACTAATAATACTTCATTAAACTTAGGAACAAGTCCATGTATTCTTATAGTTATTCTAAGCAGTATCTTCAAATCAAGCTAGCCTTCATTATACTGCCACCATTATCTGGAAGTTTGTAGAATTACCTAAACTAACATTTTATTATTACACTCTCAGCTTTTTATCAAAGGGCACTATAGGAAACATTCACATGAAATTATTACTGGGCTGAGCATGGTGTCTCATGCCTGTAATCCCAGCAGTTGAGGAGGCTGAGGTGGGAGAATCACTTGAACCCAGGAGTTTAAGACCAGCCCAGGCAGCACAGTCAGACCCTGTCTCATGAAAGATTAAAAAATTAGCTGATGTAGTGGTGCATGATTGTAATCCCAGCTACTCAGGAGGGAGGACTGCTTGAGCCCTGGAGGTCGAGGCTGTAGTGAGCTGTGATTGCACCACCATACTCCAGCCTTGGTGACAGTGAGACCCTGTCTCTAGAAAAATTAAAAAAAAATTATCACTGCATTTGCTGTAGATGATTAACACTTTAGTGTTTACTGTGCACTAGGCACTATTCTAAGCTCTTATAAATATTACATCATTTGGTCCTCATGACTCCTATGAAGTAGATAGTATTCCTACCTACATTTTACAGATGAGGACACTGGTGAAAAGACATTAAATTACCCAAGGTTAGTAGCCAGGGAATGCCACGTAGCAGGGATGGAATTTGAGCATAATCAGTCAGCTAGGGCTGCCATAACAAATGTCCACAGGCTACGTGGCGGAAACAACAGAAACTGACATCTCACAGTTACGGAGGTAGAAGTCCCAGGTAAAGGTCTGGCATGACTTGATTTCTGGTGAGTGCTCTCTTCCTGGTTTGCAGACAGCTGCCTTTTCATTTTGTCCTCACATGGCCTTTTCCTCCGAGTCCATGAGGAGAGAGAAGAGTGAGCTCTCTGGTGTCTCTTCCTATAAGGGCACTGATCCCAATGGATCAGGGCCTCACCTTCATGGCCTCATTTAACCTTAATTTTTTTTTTCCCCCCAAATACAGTCACACTGGGCTTCAACATGAATTTTGAGAGAATACATATAGTAAATCCATAACCATTCCATCACCCAAAAATTAACATCCTTCTTGCATGCTGATATCAATGACCAGATCTCATGAGAACTCACTACCATGAGAACAGTACCAAGGGAAATGGTGCTAGAGCATTCATGAGAAATCCACCACCACGATCCAGTCACCTCCCACCAGACCCCACCTCCAACACTGGGGATTACATTTCAATGTGAGACTTTGGGGCTGGGGACACATATCCACACTGTAACAGATGGAGAAATGAGAGTAGAGAAAATAAGCAAAAACATTGGTGGAAACTACCACATGGTGAAAAACTCCAGGAAAATTCCAAGCTCAGGGCCCATAAATTCAGGAAGTCCTTTTTCATGCTGGTATAACAGATGCAGCAAAAGACAACTTACAGAGACTCCAATTAAAATGGTGGTGGTAGGGAGAATTCTATAGTGGAGAAAAAAGTTTGGCTGGTACCTGATTTTTAATAACGATTGTGAAAGCTATGAAGATAAATCTGTTGAATTTGTAGTTAAAATTTTTGTTATAATTGTAACTGTGTTAATTGTTAAAAGGACACAAATTGAATCACTCCTCTGCCTTTTTTCTATAACATTTCTGACCAGACTGGATGTGGTAACTCAGGCCTATAACCCCAGCACTTTGGGAGGCTGAGGTGAAAGGATCTCTTGAGGCCAAGGGTTGCAGGCTGCAGCTGTGGCTGCACCATTACACTCCAGCCTGGGCAAGAGAGCAAGACCCTGTCTCAAAAAAGAAAACAAAAATCTAAGGCCTGGTATGGTGGCTCAGGCCTGTAATCCCAACACTCTTTCTTTTTCTTTTTTTTTTTTGAGACGGAGTCTCGCTCTGTGGTCCAGGTTGGAGTGCAGTCGCGCGATCTCGGCTCACTACAAGCTCCGCCTCCCACGTTCACGCCATTCTGCCTCAGCCTCTCGAGTAGCTGGGACGACAGGCACCCGCCACCATGCCTGGCTAAATTTTTGTATTTTAGTAGAGATGGAGTTTCACCGCCAACACTTTTTCTTTTTTTTTTGGGCACCTGGGCTGGAGTGCAGTGGCACAAACATGGCTCACTGTGGCCTCAACTTCCTGCACTCAGGTGATCCTTCTGCTTCAGCCTCCCTTGTAGAGGAGTGCCACACACCCCAGGTGTGTGGCACCATGCCTGGCTAATTTTTTTTTACAGGGTCTCACTTTGTTGCCCAGGCTGATCAAACTCCTGAGCTCATGTGATCCTACCCCCTTGGCCTCCCAAAGCACTGGGATGACAGGCGTGAGCCCCCACGCCTGGCCAATCCCAGTGCTTTGGGAAGCCAAGGTGGGAGAATGACTTGAGCCAAGGAGTTTGAGACCAGCCCTGGCAAAACAGCAAGACCCCATCTCTCCAAAAATAACATTTAAAAATTAGCCAGTCATGGTGAAGCATGCCTGTAGTCCCAGATACTCATGAGGCTGAGGTGGGAAGATTGCTGGAGCCCAGGAAGTTGACGCTGCAGAGAACCATAGCCGTGCTACTGCACTTCAGCCTGGGCAACAGAATGAGACTCTGCCCCTTGCCTCAAATTTTTTTCTGATGAAATCTATTCTGATGAATAGATTTTCCATTCCATGCTTCATTTTTGTAACTTATTCATCGATCTGACCTTCTATTTAATGGTATAAGGCCTTGAAGCAATTTGAAACAACAGCCTTGTGTAGGAAGCAATGATTCATAATTCTATAATTCTGAGAGAAGCCTGATAACATTTATCTCTTTTTCTCCATCTTATCTCCTATTATGTCTCCCATTTTATTGGGGGAATAATCCCACTTTTTAAAACACTAAATCAGGCTGGCTGTGGTGGCTCTCACCTGTAATCTCAGCACTTTGGGAGGCCAAGGTGGGCAGATCACCAGAAGTCAGGAGTTTGAGACCAGCCTGGCCAACATGGTGAAACCCCGTTTCTACTAAAAATATAAAAAATTAGCCAGGCCTAGCAGTGCACACCTGTAGTCCCAGCTACTTGGGAGGCTGAAGCAGGATAATCACTTGAACCTAGAAGGCAGAGACTGCAGTCAGCCAAGATTGCCCCACTGCATTCCAGCCTGGGCAATAGAGTGAGACTCTATCTCAAAAAAGAGCAAATTAGCCTAAATATCAAGTTGAGAGATGCTAGGGATGATCCTCCTTAAAATTAACCACTAAAAATTTTTAAAAAGTATAAAGGCAAACTGAGAAATGAATAGATCCAGATATCCCATTATCCATCCTATAGGGGTTCCAAAAGGAGAAAACACAGATAATTTGGAGGAAGAAATACACAAAGAAATACTAAAAGAAAAATTTCCAGAGTTAAAGGAGACATGAGTCTTCTAATTTAAGAGGCCTATGGAATACCAAGCAAGATACATGACAAAGGTTTCAAACTTGGAATACATCAAAGTAAAATTTCAGAATTTTAGATTTTATTGGAACTTTAGATTTATTTATATTGAGAAAATAACAAAACAAGACTCTCTACAAAAGAAAGAATCAGACTGGCATCCAACTCCTCACCAATTAACATTACATGCAAAAATGATTCTGCAATGTCTAACAGAAACTAATTTTGGCTGGGCACAGTGGCTCAAACCTGTAATCCCAGCACTTTGGGAGGCTGAGGTGGGTGGATCACTTGAAGTCAGGAGTTCAAGTCCAGCCTGGCGAACATGATGAAACCCTGTCTCTACTAAAAATATAAAAATTAGCCAGGTGTGGTGTGGGCACCTGTAATCCCTGCTACTCGGGAGGCTGAGGCAGGAGAATCACTTGAACCTGAGAGATGGAGTCGCAGTGAGCTGAAATGGTGCCACTGCACTCCAGCCTGAGTGACAGAGTGAGATCTGTCTCTAGTAACAATAATTTTGACTTTAGATCACCATACTAAGTGTGTTAAGGTACGGTTTCATTTGGAGAAATTATATAGATAGCTTTTCTTTAAGTGTTCCCTTGGCCTTCTTGCTTTGACTGAAACCTGGCTCTTCCCTGAGGACACTGATTGCCCTGTAGCTTTCTCCAGTGATGACTGTTTTCTCTCCTGTGTACCACTGGGTTTGGAGTCTAGCTGGAGGTTCTTATTTCACAAATAGATAAATAAATAGAAGAGAGAAGTCGGTTGGCATGTGAGAGGTTTTCTCGCTCTAGGTAGATTCTTCGAGCGATCACTATACAGATGTTTCCTTTTCTTCGTACGATGAAGACCAGGGATCCAAACTTACTCAAAAGCTAAAGAGGCACCATTCACCCCCATTGGAATGGCAGGTTTTATAGCAATTGTTGCATACGGATTACACAAATTGAAGAGGAGGGGAAATACTAAAATGTTCCATCATCTGATCCACATGTGTGTGGGAGCCCAAGGCTTTGTTGTAGGAGCAATGGCTGGGTTGGTATGGGCTATTGGGAATTCTAGGCAAAAACTAAGCCTTAGAAGAAGAGATGCTGTCTTGATCTTGTTGGAGGAGCTTGCTTTAGTTAGACATCTCATTATTTGAAGTTACATATTAATGTTGAAAATAAACTATTTAAGTGGGTTAAGATGGTAACAGCATTTTGAATATTGGCTTCCTTTCTTGCAGGCTTGATTTGCCTGGTGATTGAATTACTAGTGACTAAGTTTACTAGTAGGTCATTAAAGGAAGTAGAGTTAACATAAAAGATACATGTCACCTAAATACACTTCAGAGTGTTGAAATGTCCACCTTGTTAAACTGTTAAGATGAAATTAGTTCTAAAGAAGATAGTAAGCCAACCCTGAAGTACTCCCAGTTTGCTGCAGAATGTCACGTTTTGAATGTTATATAAGAGTCTTATTTGCCCAGTTAATTTAACTTTTTCCTGCCTGTCTTGTGGACTTGCTGGCTCTTTTAGAACTCTGTCCAAAAAGTGCATGGAATATAACTTGTAAAGCCCCCCACAACTGACAGTATCTATGTGTGTGTGTTTAAACCCAACCTCAAAAGCTTACAATAGAGCTGTATAGTAGTAGTATTAAAGAATCACAATTGTAAACATGAGAATAACTGATGGATTCTAGTTTAGTTCTTTTGTAATTGCAGAATTATATTTTTGCTGCTGTTACATTAGAATAATTTTTTTTTTTTTTTTTTTTTTTTAGTTTCACTCTGTCTCCCAGGTTGGAGTGCAGTGGCACAATCTCGGCTCAGTGCAACCTCCACTTCCCAGGTTCAAGTGATTCTCCTACCTCAGCCTCCACAGTAGCTGGGATCAGAGGCACCCGGCACCATGCCCGGCTAATTTTTGTATTTTTTAGTTGAGATGGGGTTTCAACATTTTGGCCAGGCTGGTCTCCAATTCCTGACCTCAGGTGATCTGCCTGCCTTGGCCTCCCAAAGTGCTGGGATTATAGGCGTGAGTCACCGTGCCCTGCACACAAACTTTTATATACTATGGAATGCTATTATACTTGTGAAATTCTCTTGTGTAACCTGAATTTACATTCTATGGTGATAACATGGTATATGTACTGTTATGAAAGTGACCATGTCCATAAATAGAAAGAAATCCCATAACTCCTACTACATCACTTCTACCTTTTGCAACCATTTCCATTTCACTAACTTCTGTCCTGCTGCTATGGAAAAACTATCTGGACTCCTAGAAAATCCCTGCTTGCCAAACAAAGAACACACCAGCTCACCGCTCTCTCCTGCCTCATTTTTTCCCTCATATAAGGTTCATGAGGGCCATAGCTTTGTTTGTTTTGATTTTGTCTGCTTCTAGCATCAAGTACTGTGCCTGGCACACTATACAAGCTTAGTCTTTAATGAAAAAATACAAATTAAATCTGTATATGGGCTGAGTGTGGTGGTTCATGCCTGTAATTCCAGCACTTTGGGAGGCCAAGGCAGGCCTATCACTTGAGGCCTGGAGTTTGAGACCCAGCCTGGCCAACGTGGTGAAATCCCATCTCAAAAAAAGAAAAAAAACAGTCCGGGCATGGTGGCTCATGTTTGTAATCCCAGCACTTTGGGAGGCCAAGGTGAGAGGATCACCTGAGGTCAGAAGTTCAAGACCAGCCTGGTCAACATGGCGAAACACTGTCTCTACTAAAAATACGAAAAAAAAAAAAATAGCCAGCACAGCGGTGGGTGCCTGTAATCCCAGCTACTCGGGAGGCTGAGGCATGAAAATCACTTGAACCTGGGAGGTGGAGGTTGCAATGAGCTGAGTTCTCACCACTGCATTCCAGTCTGGGTGATACAGCAAGGCTCCGTCCCCTCCCCAAAAAAGAAAAAAAGTTCACTTTGCTGCCAAGATCGTGAGTTTTTGCTATTTCTTTCAATTAGGGGATGTTATACGTGTATGATGGCAACCAGTGACCACTGTATGTTTTCATTTCTCTCCTTTCCTAAGGGAAGTTTCTTTCTTTGTCTTTTCTTTTTTTCCAATTGTGGTTACCATGGTTTTGTTTTTTTTTCAGTTTGAGATGGAGTCCCGTTCTGTCGCCCAGGCTGGAGTGCAGTGGCACGATCTCAGCTCACTGAAACCTCTGCATCCTGAGTTCAAACAATTCTCCTGCCTTGGTCTCCCGAGTAGCTGGGACTACAGGAGCACACCACCACACCCGGCTAATTTTTGTATCTTTAGTAAAGACGGGGTTTCACCATGTTGGCCAAGCTGGTCTTGAACTCCTGACCTCATGATCCTCCCGCCTCAGCCTCCCAAAGTTCTGGGATTACAGGCGTGAGCCACTGTGCCCGGCCACTGTTTTCTTTTTACCATTGCATGTTCACTGAGCTGGAGTCAGTTAATTGTAATTTGGCAATCATTTGCCATGAGAAGCTGTATTGTATCTAGACCTGAAAAGAAATACAAATCATCCATGGGTTTTTGTCCGTCAATGGGAATGAATAATGACACTTTCAGCTATCTCCCTGAGGATGTGTGTTTTATCATGTAGGTTAGACAGTTACATTAGCTCGGGTGTGACTATTTTTAAGGAAGTATACAGATGCTAAATACAGTGTGGAATCCTGGATTGGATCTTGGAACAGAAAAGGATAATTATTGGAAAAAGCAATGAAAGCCAGATGAAGTCTGTAATTTGTTTAGTATTCTTAGTTTTAACACATGTTCTATGATTACGTAAGATGTTAGCACCAGGGAAACTTGTGTGAAGGCTATATGGGAACTCTGTACTATCTTTGCAACTTTTCTATAAATTTAACAGTCAACATATAATATAAAAACAAAACAAAACTACAAGGCTGGGCCTGGTGGCTCATGTCTGTAATCCCAGCACACTGGGAGGCCAAGGCAGGAGGATGGCTTGAACCCAGGAGTTCGAGACCAGTCTGAGCAACATAGTGAGATACTGTCGCTACAAAAAATAATACAGCAAAAAAAATTAGGCATGGTGGTGCACGCCTATAGACCCAGCTACTCAGGAGGCTGAGATGGAAGGATCACTTGAGCCCAGGAGGTCAAGGCTGCAGTGAGCCATGATGGTGCCACTGCACTCCAGGCTGGGTGAGAGCAAGACCCTGTTTTCAAAATAAGAAGAAAAAAAGAAAACCACACAAACAAAAACCCAAATAGTGTATGTATAGCAAAAGGTTTGTGTATGGAAACTGGGCTGTCAGGACACACAGAATATTTTTTCTGGCCAGGTGTGGTGGCTCATGCCTGTAATCACGGCACTTTGGGAGGCCAAGGTGGGAGAATGACTTGAGCCAAGGAGTTTGAGACCAGCCCTGGCAAAACAGCAAGACCCCATCTCTCCAAAAATAACATTTAAAAATTAGCCAGTCATGGTGAAGCATGCCTGTAGTCCCAGATACTCATGAGGCTGAGGTGGGAAGATTGCTGGAGCCCAGGAAGTTGACGCTGCAGAGAACCATAGCCGTGCTACTGCACTTCAGCCTGGGCAACAGAATGAGACTCTGCCCCTTGCCTCAAATTTTTTTCTGATGAAATCTATTCTGATGAATAGATTTTCCATTCCATGCTTCATTTTTGTAACTTATTCATCGATCTGACCTTCTATTTAATGGTATAAGGCCTTGAAGCAATTTGAAACAACAGCCTTGTGTAGGAAGCAATGATTCATAATTCTATAATTCTGAGAGAAGCCTGATAACATTTATCTCTTTTTCTCCATCTTATCTCCTATTATGTCTCCCATTTTATTGGGGGAATAATCCCACTTTTTAAAACACTAAATCAGGCTGGCTGTGGTGGCTCTCACCTGTAATCTCAGCACTTTGGGAGGCCAAGGTGGGCAGATCACCAGAAGTCAGGAGTTTGAGACCAGCCTGGCCAACATGGTGAAACCCCGTTTCTACTAAAAATATAAAAAATTAGCCAGGCCTAGCAGTGCACACCTGTAGTCCCAGCTACTTGGGAGGCTGAAGCAGGATAATCACTTGAACCTAGAAGGCAGAGACTGCAGTCAGCCAAGATTGCCCCACTGCATTCCAGCCTGGGCAATAGAGTGAGACTCTATCTCAAAAAAGAGCAAATTAGCCTAAATATCAAGTTGAGAGATGCTAGGGATGATCCTCCTTAAAATTAACCACTAAAAATTTTTAAAAAGTATAAAGGCAAACTGAGAAATGAATAGATCCAGATATCCCATTATCCATCCTATAGGGGTTCCAAAAGGAGAAAACACAGATAATTTGGAGGAAGAAATACACAAAGAAATACTAAAAGAAAAATTTCCAGAGTTAAAGGAGACATGAGTCTTCTAATTTAAGAGGCCTATGGAATACCAAGCAAGATACATGACAAAGGTTTCAAACTTGGAATACATCAAAGTAAAATTTCAGAATTTTAGATTTTATTGGAACTTTAGATTTATTTATATTGAGAAAATAACAAAACAAGACTCTCTACAAAAGAAAGAATCAGACTGGCATCCAACTCCTCACCAATTAACATTACATGCAAAAATGATTCTGCAATGTCTAACAGAAACTAATTTTGGCTGGGCACAGTGGCTCAAACCTGTAATCCCAGCACTTTGGGAGGCTGAGGTGGGTGGATCACTTGAAGTCAGGAGTTCAAGTCCAGCCTGGCGAACATGATGAAACCCTGTCTCTACTAAAAATATAAAAATTAGCCAGGTGTGGTGTGGGCACCTGTAATCCCTGCTACTCGGGAGGCTGAGGCAGGAGAATCACTTGAACCTGAGAGATGGAGTCGCAGTGAGCTGAAATGGTGCCACTGCACTCCAGCCTGAGTGACAGAGTGAGATCTGTCTCTAGTAACAATAATTTTGACTTTAGATCACCATACTAAGTGTGTTAAGGTACGGTTTCATTTGGAGAAATTATATAGATAGCTTTTCTTTAAGTGTTCCCTTGGCCTTCTTGCTTTGACTGAAACCTGGCTCTTCCCTGAGGACACTGATTGCCCTGTAGCTTTCTCCAGTGATGACTGTTTTCTCTCCTGTGTACCACTGGGTTTGGAGTCTAGCTGGAGGTTCTTATTTCACAAATAGATAAATAAATAGAAGAGAGAAGTCGGTTGGCATGTGAGAGGTTTTCTCGCTCTAGGTAGATTCTTCGAGCGATCACTATACAGATGTTTCCTTTTCTTCGTACGATGAAGACCAGGGATCCAAACTTACTCAAAAGCTAAAGAGGCACCATTCACCCCCATTGGAATGGCAGGTTTTATAGCAATTGTTGCATACGGATTACACAAATTGAAGAGGAGGGGAAATACTAAAATGTTCCATCATCTGATCCACATGTGTGTGGGAGCCCAAGGCTTTGTTGTAGGAGCAATGGCTGGGTTGGTATGGGCTATTGGGAATTCTAGGCAAAAACTAAGCCTTAGAAGAAGAGATGCTGTCTTGATCTTGTTGGAGGAGCTTGCTTTAGTTAGACATCTCATTATTTGAAGTTACATATTAATGTTGAAAATAAACTATTTAAGTGGGTTAAGATGGTAACAGCATTTTGAATATTGGCTTCCTTTCTTGCAGGCTTGATTTGCCTGGTGATTGAATTACTAGTGACTAAGTTTACTAGTAGGTCATTAAAGGAAGTAGAGTTAACATAAAAGATACATGTCACCTAAATACACTTCAGAGTGTTGAAATGTCCACCTTGTTAAACTGTTAAGATGAAATTAGTTCTAAAGAAGATAGTAAGCCAACCCTGAAGTACTCCCAGTTTGCTGCAGAATGTCACGTTTTGAATGTTATATAAGAGTCTTATTTGCCCAGTTAATTTAACTTTTTCCTGCCTGTCTTGTGGACTTGCTGGCTCTTTTAGAACTCTGTCCAAAAAGTGCATGGAATATAACTTGTAAAGCCCCCCACAACTGACAGTATCTATGTGTGTGTGTTTAAACCCAACCTCAAAAGCTTACAATAGAGCTGTATAGTAGTAGTATTAAAGAATCACAATTGTAAACATGAGAATAACTGATGGATTCTAGTTTAGTTCTTTTGTAATTGCAGAATTATATTTTTGCTGCTGTTACATTAGAATAATTTTTTTTTTTTTTTTTTTTTTTTT
>NW_012115511.1:2725182-2740372 GCF_000951035.1 Colobus angolensis palliatus | reverse complement strand
AATGTCTTTTCTTACTCAGTATTGACTTTTTTTTTCTCAACAACATTCTATTTTCTACTGGGAAACTGTGCATTCCCTTATTCTCAGTCTTTGTGATTTAGAGGGACACTAATTCCACCTCTGCTTCTATGGATAGCAACTGACCTAGACTTGACCTGCTGAGCAACATCACATCTTCTTGGTCACAGTTACAGATTCAGGGATGGACACGTGATTTAATCAGAGCAAATAAGGTACAATTACAAGACTCTTGTGAAACTGTTAAGAAGCCTGCCAGGTTGAGGCTGCAGTGAGCTATGATTGCGCTACTGTACCCCAGCCTGAGCCACACAGTAAGACTGTGCTTGAAAAAAAAAAAAGCCAGAATCTCTCCCTTCCACTGGGGGGTTGATAAGAAGAGTTGTATTAATCTTATTGTCATCACAAGGTGAGAGGCTGCTGCAAAACAGGACCAAGACAGGAAAGAGTAGAACAAAAGAGCACAGCCAAGGACTGACAGCATTACTTACACTCCTTTACCCAGCCAGGCCCTGGACTTTTAAAATAAAGTATGTTTGTTCTATGAGGCCATTTAAGTCTGAATTTTACAACTTGACGGAATCTAGACTAAGACATAAATCGCTAACTATAGTGAGGTAATGCAAAACCGTGAATTAGTATGAAACCATCAAAAAAATGTATTTGTTGGTGCATATAAAAATCTTTGGAGGCAGGGTGCAGTGGCTCACACCTGTAATCCTAGTACTTCGGGAGGCTGAGGCAGGCGAATTACTTTATGTCGGGAGTTTGAGACCAGCCTGGGCAACATGGGGAAACGCCCGTCTCTACTAAAAATACAAAAATTAGCTGGGTATGGTTGCGCACACTTGTAATCCCAACTACAAGGTGGGAGGATCGTTTGATCTGAGAGGCAGAGATTGCAGTGAGCCAAGATCCCACCACTGCACTCCAGCCTGGGCGACAGAGCAAGACTCCATCTCAAAAAAACAAACAAAAACAACAACAACAAAAAACTTTGGAAAGACTAATCTGTTAACTGGATTGGGATTAAAAGAGATTTTCACATTCTGCTCTACACATTTCTGAATTATTTGAATTTTTTAATAGGAGCATATATTACTCCTGTTACCAGAAATAGCAAACATCAAGCTGAATTGCAGTTAAGGAAGTGTCTGTGATAAAGAGAAAACTGTTTGATTCTTAAACAAAAAAAATTGAAGCCCAAGTTCTTTTAATTTGCCTTGTTCAATTAGTTACTTAACTTTATGAACTCGTCATACACTGAGACCCTAAAGTTGTTTTTGTTTTGAATAAATGCCATATAGCTGAAAGTGACAAACACTTTGCTCATGGCAGTATACAGAAATTTTCAGGGAAGATTAAAAGGCATGAAAACAGCCGGGTGTGGTGGCTCACGCCTGTAATCCCAGCACTTTGGGAGACCAATGCGAGTGGATCACTTGAGGTCAGGAGTTCGAGACCAGAAGGCCAACATAGCGAAACCCCATCTCTACTAAAACTACAAAAATAAGGCAGGTGTAGTGGCGGGTGCCTGTAATCCCAGCTACTCGGGAGGCTAAGACAATCGCTTGAACCTTGGAGGCGGAGGCTGCAGTGAGCCTAGATCGTGCCACTGCACTCCAGCCTGGGTGACAAGAATGAGACTCTTTCTCAAAAAAAAAAATAAAAAAATAAAATAAGACATGAAAACATGACTCTTGATAGACAATTCTAGCAATACACAAACTATTTTTACTTTGTTTCCCGAGAGTCTTGAATTTGTTGTCCACCTCATTTTCTGGTTATGAATTTTAAATTACAGCATAGAACCAATGTCTGAGATGTAATCTGTTATTGGTTTAAATTCAGGATTCATAATATAATATTATGACTCCACAGGAGTCTGCTCACATATTCCATGGGCTCATGTAGTGATCTTAATTATGTTTCAGAAAAAAAGCATCATGGTCACCCATTCCCAATAAACACAGTTGAATTACAAAACTAGTCCTAATATGTAGAATGTCAGTCAACAATGAGAATTCCTTTATATCTATACATCATGAGAATATTTTGGCAAGTTACTTAATGAATCCTGATCCCAACTTAAAAAGCAACTTTTGCTGAGGTAGATGGATCAATTGAGCTCAGGACTTTGAAACCAGCCTGGACAACATAAGGAAACCCTGTCTCTATGGAAAAAAAAAAAAAAAAAAAAAAAAAAAAAAAAAAAAGCAAAAACCTAAAAACCACCACCAACTAAAACCTAGTCAGGCATGATGGTGTACCACTGTGGTCCCAGCTGAGTGAGGTACGAGGATTTCTTGGACCGGGGAGGTCAAGGCTATAGTGAACTATGTGATTGTGCCACTCCAGCCTGGGTGACAGAGCAAGACCATCTCAAAAAATACATAGAATAACACCTTTGCCACTCTAGAAAGATGCCGGTTCAACAAGTTTATTAAAGAATAAAATGGCTGGGCACGGTGGCTCACGCCTGTAATCTCAGCACTTTGGGAGGCCAAGGCGGGTGGATCAGGAGATTGAGGCCACCCTGGCCAACATGGTGAAACCCTCTCTCTACTAAAAATCCAAAAAATTAGCTGGGCGTGGTGGCATGTGCCTGTCGTCCCAGCTACTCGGAAGGCATCAGGCAGGAGAAACGCTCGAATCCCAGAGGTGGAGGTTGCAGTGAGCCGAGATCGTGTCACTGCATTCCAGCCTGGTGACAGAGTGAGACTCCATCTCAAAAAAGAACAAAAACAAACAAAAAGCATTGGGCTGAGCGCAGTGGCTTATGCCTGTAATCCCAGCACTCTGGGGGCTGAGATGGGAGACTTGCTTGAGGCCAGGAGTTTGAGACCAACCTGGGTAACATAACAAGATCTTGTCTCTATAAACACAATTTTTAAAAACTCTGCCAGGTGTGGTGACATGCACCTGTAGTTCCAGCTACTGTGGAGTCTGAGGAGGGGACTGCTTGAGCCCAGGAGTTTGAGGCTGCAGTGAGCTATGATGACACACACCACTCAACCGCTGCCTGGGTGACAGAATGAGACTGTCTCTCAAAAAAATAAAATAGGCTGGGTGCCATGGCTCACGCCTGCAATCCCAGCACTTTGGGAGGTCGAGGCTGGTCGGCCGGAACACCTGAGGTTGGGAGTTTGAGACCAGCCTGACCAACATGGAGAAACCCCATTTCTACTAAAAATACAAAAAAATTAGCCGTGCGTGGTGGTGCATGCCTGTAATCCCAGCTACTCGAGAGGCTGAGGCAGGAGAACCACTTGAACCCCAGAAAGAAGAGTTGCAGTGAGCCGATATCATGCCATTGCACTCCAGACTGCACAATAAGAGTGAAACTCCGTCTCAAGAAAAAAAAAGAAAAATTAAAAAAAAAAAGATAAAAACCAATGTGTGCACAATTCTGTTAATCATTTACAACAAAGGTCATAAACTGGTGATCTGGAGTTGGGATTCAGCTGATACGTGATTTTGACGTACATTGTTTAAACAGTAACAAAAAATTAGTTTAAAATTGGGAATTTTGAGTAAAAAAGCCCAAATTTTGGGGAGTCTTTTGAAAAACTGAAAAATCTGGTGACACTACACTTCTACATTGGGTTTTAATTTTATTTTTGTGAGACAGAGTCTCACTCTGTCACCCAGGCAAGAGTACAGGGGCTTGATCATGGCTCAATGCAGCTTCGACCTCCCAGGCTCAAACAATCTTCCTGCCTCAGCCTCCCAAGTAGCTGGGACCAACACGTGCACCACTACACCTGGCTAATTTTTGTATTTTTTGTAGAGATGAGATCTCACTTTGTTACCCAGGTTGGTCTTGAGCTCCTGGGCTCAAGCGATCTGCCTGCCTCGACCTCCCAAAGTGCTGGGATTGACAGGTGTGAGCCACCATGCTTGGTCTACAAGCTCTGACTTGTAAGTGGAAGCTAAATAATGGGTGCATGTGGACATACAGTGTGGAATAATAGACACTGGAGAGTAGGAAGGGTGGGAGGGTACTGAGGAATAAGAAATTACTTAGTGGATATGATGTACGTTATTCGGGTGCTAAAAGCCTAGACTTCACCACTATGTAATATATCCATGTAATAAAATTGCTCTTGTGGCCCTTAAATTTATACAAAAAACAAAATTAAAAAATTCATAGCCAAACCCGAGTTCACACAGGTTTTTTCCTGCTGTCTTCTTTTATAGCTCTGTGTTTTACATTTAGGTCTATGATCCATTTGATGGTTTCTGTGAAAGGTGTACGATCTGTGTCTTGATTCACTTTTTGCATATGGATGTCCAGTAGTTCCAGCACTATTTGTTGAAAAGGCAATCCTTTCTCCATTGAACTGTCTTTGCTCCTTGATCAAAAACCAATCTTTGACTAAGATCAATTTGTAATTGTGGGAGTCACACAATTGTATTTGTGTGGGTCTATTTCTGGTCTCTTTATTCTGTTCCATTGATCTAGTTGTCTTTTCTTTTGCCAATACCACATTGTCTTGGTTACTGTAGCTTTATAATAAATATTGAAGTCTGGTAGTGTCGGTCTCTCAGCTCTGTACTCAATCAATACTGTATTGCTTATTCTAAGTCCTTTACCTTTACAATTAAACTTTAGATCAATTTGTCTATACCCCCAAAATAACTTGCTGGGATTTTGACTGGCACTGAGCCAAGTCTATAAACCCAGTTGAGAAGAACTGACATCTTGACAATATTGAATCTTCCTACTCATGTGCATGGAATACATTAAATTTCTTAGATTTTCTTTCTTTCACCAGTTCTGTAGTTTTCCCTACACATATTTGCTTAGATTTATACTTAAGCATTTCTTATTTTTTCGTGCTAAGGTAAATGGTATTAGGTTAATTTCAAATTCCAATTGTTTATTACTGGTATGTAAGAAAGCAATTTACTTTTGTGTATTTGTCTTGTATCCTGCAACCTTGCTGTGATCACTAATTAGTTCCAGAAGTGTTTTCCGTTTCCGATTATCTGTGATTTTCTGCATAGACAATCATGTTATTATTGGGGAATAGTTTTATTTCTTCCTTCCCAATTTCTATACTCTTTATTTCCTTGTCTTATTGCATTAGCCAGCATCTCAGTACAATATTGATAGGAGTGGTGAGAGGACATCCTGACTTTTTTCCTGATCTTAGTGGGAAGAATCTAATTTCTTACCAGTAAGAATGATGTTAGTTGTAGAATTTTGTAAATGAAAAAAAATCAAGTTGAAAAAGTTCCCTCCTGTTCCTAGCTTGCTGAGAGCTTTTGTTATGAATGGGTACTGAATTTTGTCAAGTGCTTTTGTGTGGCTGGGCACCATGGCTCACACCTGTAACATCATCGCTTTGGGAAGTTGAGGTGGGCAGATCACTTGAGTCCAGGAGTTTGAGACAAGCCTGGGTGACATGGCCAAGTCCCACCTCTATAAAAAATACTAAAATTACTCAGGCGTGGTGATATGCAACTATAGTCTCAGTTATCTGGAGGCTGAGGTGGGAGGATTGCTGTGAGCCAAAACCATGTCACTGCACTCCAGCCTGGGCAACAGAGTGAGACTCTGTCTCAAATTTTTCTTAAAAAAAGCTTTTTCATCATCTATTCATACGATAATGAGATTTTTCTTCTTTAGTCTATTGATGTGATGGATTACTTTGATTTCTGGATGTTGACTAAGCCTTAAATATCTACAGTAAATACCACTTGGTTATGGTATATAATTATTTTTATCTGATTTTAGAGACAGGGCCTTGCTCTGTCCCCAGGGTGGAGTGCAGTTGTGTGAACACTGCTCACTGCAGCCTTGACCTCCTGGGCTCAAGCTATCCTTCTGCCTCAGCCTCCCATGTGGTCCTATCTAGCTGGGACCACAGGTGTGGACCACCATGCCTAGTTAATTTTTTGATTTTTTTTGGTAGAGACAAGGTCTCACTTTGTTGTCCAGGCTGGTCTCCATCTCCTGGGCTCAAGTGATTCTCCTACCTTTGCTTCCGAAATTGCTGGGATTATACCTGTGAGCCACCGTACCTGGCAAATACAATTCTTTCTATTTATTGTTGGATTCCATTTGGTAACACTTTATTGAGAACTTTTGCATCTATGGTCATGAGATATTGGTACGTATTTTTCCTTTCTTGTAATGTTTTTCTCTGACTTTGGTATTAGGGTGATGCTGGCATCACAGTATGAATTAGGAGGTCAGAATAACTTTTTTATTATAAAATATTTCAAAGAAGAGAAAATAAATATATGTGTCTTCTATGGCGAGGTTTAATACATTTTAACATTTTCCCAATTTGGTTGACTTGAAATACATACCCACTCACACATCCAAGTCCATCTGAAGCTTGTATCTCCCCAAACCCACCCCAAAATAATTACTACCCCAAAATAATTACTGTATGTAAAGTATTTGTTACCTTCATTTGTATTTATACTATGACCTTATATTTACCATCTATAGAGAGTACAGCATATTGTTTTGCAGACTTTTAAATTTTATGTAAAGAATATAAGTTTTGCTTTGGCTTTTGTTTGTACACAATTTTAGATTTATTCATGTTGTATTAAATGGCTCTAATCAACTATTTTGTTATACTGTGCAAATATGCAACTTATTTATCCTTTCTCCTATTGACGGTCATTTAGATTGCTGCCAATCTTTTAATTGTAAAACTTTTTTTCTTTTTTTGAGACAGGATCTCCCTGTGTTGCCCAGGTTGGAGTGCAGTGGTGAGATCTTGGCTCACTGCAACCTTCACTTCCTGGGCTCAAGCAGTTCTCCTGCCTCAGCCTCCCAAGTAGCTGGGATACAGGCATGTGCCACCATGCCTGTCTAATTTTTGTATTTTTAGCAGAGACGGGGTTTCACCACGTTGGGCAGGCTGGTCTCAAACTCCTGACCTCATGATCTGCCCGCCTCGGCCTCCCAAAATGCTGGGATTACAGGCGTGAGCCACCGCGCCCGGCCTCAATTATCGTTTTTAATGAATTTGAACAAATATAAATATCTCAGAAGAGTTAACCCTAATTAAATAAAGCTGATTTTCAAATGTATTGTCCTACACTACTTTTTGGAGACATTTACTTGTATACACCTATCTATATCTAAGTATATATTCTGCTTTTAAGAGTACTGAAGGCCAGGAACGGTGGCTCATGCCTGTAATCTCAGCACTTTGGGAGGTCAAGGTGGGCAGATCACAAAGTCAGGAGTTCGAGACCAGCCTTGCCAATATGGTGAAACCCCGTCTCTACGAAATATAAAAAATTAGGCCGGGCGCGGTGGCTCAAGGTGGCTCATGCCTGTAATCCCAGCACTTTGGGAGGCCGAGACGGGCGGATCGCGAGGTCAGGAGATCGAAACCATCCTGGCTAACACGGTGAAACCCCGTCTCTACTAAAAAATACAAAACACTAGCTGGGCGAGGTGGCGGGCACCTGTAGTCCCAGCTACTCGGGAGGCTGAGGCAGGAGAATGGCGGGAACCCGGGAGGCGGAGCTTGCAGTGAGCCGAGATCGCACCACTGTACTCCAGCCTGGGTGACAGAGCGAGACTCCATCTCAAAAAAAAAAAAAAAAAATTAGCCAGGCGCGGTGGTGCGCACCTGTTGTCCCAGTTACCTGGGAGGCTGAGGCAGGAGAATCATTTGAACCCGGGAAGTGGAGGTTGCAGTGAGGTGAGATCGTACCACTGCACTGCAGCCTGGGTGACAGGGCAAGACTCTGTCTCAAAAAACAAACAAACAAATAAAAAACAGTATTGTATATGAGCTGGGTGTAGTGTCACACACATGTAATCCCAGCTACTTGGGAGGCTGAGGCAGGAGTTGGAGACCAGCCTGGGCAACATAGCAGGACCAGTCTCAAAAAAAAAAGTATTGTAAGGTATTTTATCAAACTAAGACATATATTTAACATCTCTGAAATTAAGATGTATCTTATAATCAATGACATGTCACTGCTTAACTGTCAGTATTTTTACTAAGTGGCATATAAAATAATAGTGAATTTTAAGGCATCTTAAATTAGATGATAAATTATGGAAATTATGAGCAAAATAAAAGAGATAATTCAGGCTGGGTACACTGGCTAACCCGTGTAAGCCCAGGACTTTGGGAGGCTGAGGTGGGCAGATCACCTGAGGTCAGGCGTTCAAAACCAGCCTGGCCAACATGGCGGAACTCCATCTCTACTAAAAATATGAAAATTAGCCAGGCATGGTGGCTTGCACCTGCAATCCCATCTACTCGGGAGGCTAAGGCAGGAGAACTGCTTGAACCCAGGAGGCGGAGGTTGCAGTGAGCTGAGATCATACCACTGCACTCCAGCCTGGGCAACACAGCAAGACTCTGTCTCACAAAAAAAAAAAAAAAAAAAAAAGAGGTCATTATGAAGTTCAGGGTTTATATCAGGTGTGCTGATGACTACTATGTATTTTTTTTTTCAGACTAGTCAAGCGCAGCAGTGAGAAGTGGGGGGAATAGAATAAGGAGTTTGATCTGTGACTGTGAACAATCAATTGAGATAACTCACTACCTTCCGACCAGTCTATTATGTGTTTTATTTATAGTAAAAACTACAACATATTTCTGTTAACTTAAACCTAAGTATATGGTAGGAATGAATGAAACAGAGAAATGGTTGAGTGACAACAGCAGGAGACTTTGGCCTACGTAAAACAACTAATATGGATTTATAGAACCTAAGAATAAATGTACTGGCAAGAGTTAATGAAAATGTTTCTCTTAAGAATCTGAAAATGTTTCACAAAATATACATTCATGAACTTACTTCTAAAATATGTTTTTAACTTGAAGATGTAATGTTAGTATGTCAGAAGTAAACATGAAACTTTTAACTTCCTCCTCCTTGAAATCATGCAAACTATGCTACTGAGACAGGAATTGAGATATCTTCATCAGGCTCTTTATCATTATCAAGAATGGTAGAGGGCTGGGTGCAGTGGCTCACGCCTATAATCCCAGCACTTTGGGAGGCTGAGGCTGGGCAGATCATGAGATCAGGAGATTGAGACCATCCTGGCAACACGGTGAAACCCTGTCTCTACTAAAAATACAAAAAATTAGCCGGGTGTGGTGGCACGCACCTGTAGTCCCAGCTACTCGGGAGGCTGAGGCAGGAGAATCGCTTGAACTTGGGAGTCAGAGGTTGCAGTGAGCTGAGATCGTGCCACTGTACTCCAGCCTGGGCGGCAGAACAAGACTCCATCTCAAAAAAAAAAAAAAAAAAAAGAATGGTGGAAATACAGAGCTTGCTTCACAGGTGATTCACCAAAACTAACCATGCTTTTATACTAATCTTGAATATTTTAATTCTTAGATAGATGAGGCAAAGTGCCTTACCATTTGCCTTTTGTCTAAAAATAAGGTATCTTTTCCTTCATGTTAAACTCATGCTCTTTGCTTTCCTTTCACACAATGCACCCACAGAAGAAATGATTTTTTGAATAGTCCAGAAACAAAAAGGCAAGGTAACTGAACACTTTCATCATTATTTCCCAATGAATCTGAATTCTGAACATCTCCACATAGGCCAAAATGACTTATTTTTTTTTTTTTTGAGATGGAGTCTCACTCTGTCACCCAGGCTGGAGTGCAGTGGCACTATCTTGGCTCACTGCAACTTCCGCCTCATGAGTTCAAGTGATTTTCCTGCCTCAGCCTCCGTAGTAGCTGGGATTACAGGTGCGTGCCACCATGCCCAGCTTATTTTTGTATTTTTAGTACAGACGAGGCTTTACCATACTGGCCAGGCTGGTCTCAAACTCCTAACCTCAAGTGATCTGCCCACCTGGGCTCCCAAAGTGCTGGGATTGCAGGTGTGAGCCATGGTGCCTGGCCTATGACTCATTTTTAACACCACACTTCACCCACAATGAAAATACATTAACTTCCATCATATTCTCTTAATTATGGCAGTTAGAAATTGGCTAAGGGGCTGGGCGTAGTGGCTCACACCTATAATTCTAACACTTTGGGAGGCCGAGGCTGGAGGGCCCCTTAAGCCTAAGAGTTAAGAGACCTGCCTGGGTAATACAGGGAGGCCCCTATAGGGAGACCCCCTAACTCTTTGGAAAAAAAAAGTCTGTTAACGTTCAAAGGGAAGGGACATAACTCTACATCTTGATAAGGGTAGTGCCAAGGTTCTAGAAGGGTATGAGACTTTAAATATTGTTGGGGTCTTTTTTGGAAAACACAACTTGCCACAGGCTTCTTTTGTAAAATGGAAGAACAGTGATTACCAAAAGGCAGAAGGGAAAAAGAATGGGCATGATCCCTTGATTATGGATATGTATTCATGTAGGTCAATTTTAATAAAGAATTTACATGGGCACTGGGATCTGAACTTACATTCCTTTACAGCTATTTATGCCTGCATATCCCTTAGAAAGTTTAACCCAAGAGTATGTGGACCCTTGTTTGAAGACTCTACTATAGACTACACTCCCATCCTTTAAGCATCTGAATTTTTAAAGATGTATACTCACTTGTAAGTTTTTCTAAAAAGTTATTCAGCATTTTTATGGAGGTAAAATGTGTATCCTAGAACATTAAAAAACAATCCCTTTCATCTTAAAAAATGATCAATTCCTTTTACTCAGCTAAATAAAAATAGCGTAACGGTAACAAACCAAATAACCAATGCCACAAGAATTTTGATAACTGAATACACTACTTACAGTGTATGCACCTTTCGTGAGGACAAAATTTTTTCTCTTAGAAAACTCAGCCCAGGTCTCTGGAAGTAGATGTTGGTAAGCTTTAGCAAGAAATTTTACCTTTGTTTTATGTTACACTTACAGTGAAATAAAATGTACCATTAGAAGAGTTACAGTTTGAAGGTCTTCCAAATATGATATAAATACGCTGGCACAAAATCCTTCCTAACTTCTGTTTTCGTCTTTACTAACAACCCAATGATCTAAGAAATGCTTCAGTACATTATTTCCAAATGTCATTTCCTAAAGACAACATTTCTTACTTATAAAGTTCAATAAAGTATTTTAATTTCCATTATACATCATGACCTCGACATATCTGGAAAGACATAATATTGGGAAGAAGGATTTTTTCTTTAAAATACTGAGGAAACATTACTAAGTTATCCTTTTTATATATAGGGTGTAAGTAGAACAATATAGTAGTTACAATCATAATTTCTATATCCATTCATTACTTAAGTACCTACTATCTTGCAGACACTATTCTAAAAACTGAGGAAATGGGGGTAAATGAGAAAGAAACAGCTACCATTTATTGAGTGCTTACTATGTGCCAGGCTCTGGCTTAAGAGTTTCATACATAAATTCACTTAATCTTCCAACACAACACCTCTATGACACAGGCACTATTAATTTCCTCATCTTACATATGAGGAAAACGAGGCATAGAGAAGTGAATTCATCCAGCTAGTAACTTGCCAAAATCTTGGATTTCATGGAGCTTTAATTAATCTAAAAGCCTTCCATTCTTATTTTCTTGTCTCTGTGAAATACCTAATGAACAAACAGAAGTGGGTATGGGTCAAATAGGAGGTGTGACTATTTTGTTTTTACATGTTTCTTTCTGGAATGTTGAAACAAAAGTTTTAATAGCTCTATCTTCCTATTTTGTAACTTCAAAACGTCTAGAGTCTGTATTACACGTTAGAACACTTGATTTTGGCCGGGCATGGTGGCTCACGCCTGTAAACCCAGCACTTTGGGAGGCTGAGATGGGTGGATCACTTGAGGTCAGGAGCTCGAGACCAGCCTGGTCAACATGGTGAAACCAAAAATACTAAAAATACATGTTCTCGGCCGGGCGCGGGAGCTCACGCCTGAAATCCCAGCACTTCGGGAAGCCAAGGTGGAGGATCACTGGAGACCAGGAGTTCGATCGAGACCAGTTTGGCCAACATGGTGAAACTCCATCTCTACTAAAAACACAAAAATTAGCTGGGCACGCGCCTGTACTCCCATCTACTCAGGAAGTTGGGGTGGGAGAATTGCTTGAACCTGGGAGGCGGAGGTTGCAGTGAGACAAGATTGCACCACTGCACTCCAGCTTTGGCGACAGAGTGAGACCCTGTCTCAAACAAAACAAACAAAATAAAACAAAACATGGTCTCTACTAAATATACAAAACTTAGCCAGGCATGGTGACGTGCGCCTGTAGTTCCAGCTACTCAGGAGCCAGAGTTGCAGTGAGCCAAGATTGCATCACTGCACTCCAGCCTGGGTGACAGAGACTCTATCTCAAAAAACAAACAAAAACTACTTGATTTTTAAAAAATAGTTGGGGTAACAATTCTTCCATATTTTTCTCTCCAGAACTATAGTTATATACACATAGTATCCTTTAATTTGGAAAACCACTTCTCTACTCCAGGTAGGCCCAGTGGTGCTCAAGGTCACAGAACCCTGTCTCATTATGGTGATGTGTACATGATTCAAGCTAATTAGATCTCACTGTGGCCTTGGCCACAGTTAATTGGTTCAATAATACAGACACATGATCTAAGTATGGCAAATTTGTCTTCTCTTGGATTGATGGAGATGAGAGATGTTCTTTTTGCAATGGAAGTGAATTGAGACTGCTGGTAGCTGTCTTCTTTGGCCTCAGGAGAAAATAACTCCATAATGCTAAGAGGTATAGAGAAATTCAGATAGAACACTTTGATTTAGCTATGCATGGTCTATTCTTGCCTTTTCCAGTTAAATGAGTATAAAGTTATGCTTAAGTGGGTTTCTGGGGCTTCAAGTTTTAATGCATTTTAACAGAAGCATTAGATAAAATGAGTATGAACAGAACTCTGTTATTCTCATCCTCGTTATTTATGAACAAATACAGAGCTGTCTACAGCTCAAAGGATGGTTTATCTATTTCATTTTCAAAAATAATTTGCAAAACATTTACCTATGAACGCTAAGTGATTACAAAGCATTACTGTAATAGGTCTACTTCTTTATCATACCACAAAACCACAATAGCTAGAAGACAAAATGTTTTATTTTAAAACGTTGAAAAAACATTAAAAGACAAATGTCCATTATATAACCAGGAACGTTAAATATATGGAAACTGTAAATCTCTAAAATGTGGTAGGTACTTGCAGAGCTAAATGTTGCAAATTATCCTACTTTTTTTCTGTAATATCAGCAATACCTGATACGATGAAAAATAACAAAAAGACCTTACTAATCATCCAATCAAAGTCATCATCTTTGGGTAAATTTATATCAACACAAGTTAAAGTTTTGTCCAAGATGTTCCTGACACATGAAGCTTCCAGTTGAATTTCAGAAATGTTAACAAAAGTATCTTCCTTTTTTGCCTGTGAATGTTTGAGTATTGCTGTATTGTTGGCTTATATCCACTACAGATACTGGTTCTAGGCCAGCCCAAGGATCTTCAAGCATTGAAGGCTTGAAATAATTTTCCAACTCATTAGACATTCTTTTTTCTCTAACACGCCCTGATCCAAATGGTGTAGATGTCCTTGGAGAACCCTTTAGAAAAAAAATCAGTTAAAAAAACACTTAGTAAAGATAATTGGTACTTCTTCCTTTAGCTAAAGGTTAGTGGGAATCACATTGCTGCTTAAAAGTTGTGACTTGAACCTAAACATGTTCGATTACAAAGTCCATGTTTCCTTTAATCAAGTGTTCCTTTTTTTTTTTAAAAAAAAGTACTTAAAGCAACTTGTTATTCTCACTTATTTATAATTCCATGACCACTGTCATCTCAAATACTTTTGTGTCTAATGTAGTAGCTCTGCAGTAATACAAGCAGTGATGAAATAATTATATTCAATTTTCCCTCGAAATTTTCATTTTTTTTCAGGAGAAAACAATACTATAGTTTTAAAGTTTCTAGAACCTTTCTAGCTCATGAACATTTTCTTCATTCCTTAGCTCCAGACTCAAAGGGGTAGGGGGTTGGTGTAGAATACACCAAGTTGGAAAACCACGTAATTGCAAGTGGTAAACCACAGAAATCCTAGACATGCTAGAGACACTTCTCTGTCTTTCGTATTTACTATCACTAAAGGAATGAAAAACTTCCCCTACCACCGATTCTCTCTCCAGGGAAGTTGGAGCTGAAGCCAGTGTAGCTCGAAAGAAAGATTAAAAAAAAAGAAAAAGAACGATTTCCTGAAACAAACTGGCAAGGCCCTTGGCAAATAGGAGGAAATGAAGAATTAGGAAAATCTGTGTATGGGTGGCAGTGTACTGGTTAAAAGCACGAGGGCTCGAAAACAGAACGTAGGGTTCTGCCACTCTTTAGGGTAATCTTCCGAAAGTTACTCAACTTCTCTAAGCCTCAGTTCGCTCATATGCAAAATAGGGGTAACAATAGTACCACAGAGAGGATTAGACAAAATAATCCACGTAAAGGGAATATTAGTACCATGCCTGCCATACAGTAAGAGCTCGGCAAACGCTGGCTATTATTACCTGGGGGTGGGTCTGCTGCTGCCCTGGGGAGTAGCCGAATTGCTGCTGGGACCCCGCGGGGGACCTGGAGTAGGAGCCAGGGTAGCCGCCAGGGGACGGAGACCCGAACCGGCCCCCCGGGAAGCTGCCGCCGTGTCGCGGAGAATGACTGCTCCCGTAAGGCCTAGACCGGGGCCCGTACGGCGGCGTGTGGTGCGGACTCCCGTAACCATCTCGAGGGGAGGGCGGCCGTGGTCCGCCCCCGCCCGGGGTACCCCGGAAGCTGCTTCCGCTACCCCAACCTCCTCCACCCGAACCAGGGTAAGGCGGAGTCGGGGGCCGAAAATTCTGTCGCTGCATATCAGGAGCCAAAGCCGAAAACCTCGCAGCGGCGTTCTCCCACCGGAACTGTATCGACCGGCCCTCCACAGAGAACTGCTAGTCCTTCACCAAAACAGTCCTCCGACCGCAGCCATCATACGGCACATCGGTTCCGGCGTCACAAAGGTTCCGCCAGGGGCGGCGGGCTTACCTAAATTACTGACTTGGCGAGAGACTCAGTGGATTTAAGTGAAAGGAGGAAGAAAAGGAGACAGGAAAGGATGGACACCCGAACCCAGCAAGAACCTTTCCAGTCTGGGTGACCTTGGCCTGACAGACGAGAAGCTGGCCCAGCGGACGACTGGTACTGGTAGTGCTCCACCCCGCCCGGCGGGGGCGGAGTCTGCG
>NW_012115511.1:2723195-2724322 GCF_000951035.1 Colobus angolensis palliatus | reverse complement strand
AAAAAAAAAAAAGAAAGTGGAGTGTCGCTCCCACGCCCAGGCTGGAGTGCAGTGACGCCATCTTGACTCACCACAGCCTCTGCCTCCCGGGTTCAAGCGATTCTTCTGCCTCAGCTTCCCAGAGTAGCTGAGATTACAGGCGTGCGCCGCATGCCCGGCTAATTTTTTTGTATTTTTGGTAAAGACGGGTTTCACCTTTTTGGCCAGTCTGGTCTCGAATTCCTGGGCTCAAGTGATCCGCCCACCTCGGCCTTCCGAAGTGCTGGAATTTCATGCGTGAGCCACCGCACCCGGCCTAGGATACACAATCTTAAAGAGCTTTAGGACTCATTTAAATCATAGCCTAATGGGTAGCCTGGACCTGTGATTTCCATTCACCCTCATGTAGCTGCTACTCCCCGCTGTCTCTGACATGTTCTGTGACATCCAGAGCTGACGAGTGTGGTATCTTCTCAGCTTCTATCCTCCTTGATGAATGGAGACACACACACAGTTTGTTTGTTTATTCTGTGGAAATTCAATTCACTGCATTTCGTTTCTTCTGTAGATACCAGTCGCAGAGTTAATCAAGGTAGCATATTGCTATTAAGGCTTAGTGATAACATTAAGGCCTGAGGACTCCAGCCTATCTACTTTATTATATACAGTAGTTCTGTCCTGGCCAAAAATTCACCTTTCTGGACTTTATCTTTAGTGTTTAACTTAATGCTTGGAAATTGCTCATTTGAATATTTATTGAATACAATGACCTAGCCGGGACGATTGCTTGAGCCCAGGAGTTGAAGACCGGTCTGGGCAACATGGTGAAGCCCTGTTTCTACCAAAAATACAAAAAACTTAGCCGGGCTTGGTGGCGTGCGTCTGTAGTCCCAGCTGCTTGGGAGGCTGAGGTGGGAGGATGGCTTGAGTCCCAGGAGGCTGAGGCTGCAGTGGTCCGCTATTGTGCCACTGCACTCCAGCCTGGGTAACAAAGCGAGACCCTATCATACCCCCCCATCCCACTGGGGAAAAAAAAGGTTCACATACATCACATAGGTAATTTTCACCTTTTAGATCGTCAGTCTACTCAGGGGAGGGGGGCAGAAAAGTGAGGGTAGTGGGGACCAAAATTAACCTCATTTTATATA
>NW_012115511.1:2701183-2722762 GCF_000951035.1 Colobus angolensis palliatus | reverse complement strand
ATCTCCTGACCTCGTGATCCACCCACCTCGGCCTCCCAAAGTGCTGGAATTACAGGCGTGAGCCACCGCGCCCGGCTCTTTATTATTATTTATTATGGAGATGGAGGGTCTCACTCTTGTCACCGAGGCTGGAGTGCAGTGGTGAGATCACAGATCACTGCATCTTCGACCTCCTGGGCTCAAGTGATTTTCCCACGTCAGTCTCCCAAGTAGCCAGGACTACAGGCTCATGCTACTATGCCTGGCTAATTTTTATTTATTTAGTTTTTGTAGAGACAGGGTCTTGCTATGTTTCCCAGAACTCCCGACCTCAAGCATTCCTCTCTCCTGCCTTGGCCTCCCAAAACTCTGCGATTAAATGGTGTGGTGAGCCACCATGCCCAACCAACAAATTGTCGACTTTGTCAAAAATCAGTTGGCTGTAAGTATGTGGGTTTATTTCTGGATTTTCTATGCTGTTCCATGGATCTATGTGTCTATTTATTTATTTATTGAGGTGGAGCCTTGCTCTTTTGCCCAGGCTGGAGTGCAGTGGCACGATCTTGGCTGACTGCAACTTCCACCCTCACAGGTTCAAGTGATTCTCCTGCCTCAGCCTCCTGAATAGCTGGGATTACAGGCACACGCCACCACACTCGGCTAATTTTTGTATTTTTGGTAGAGATGGGGTTTCACCATGTTGCTCAAGCTGGTCTTGAACTCCTGACCTCATGATCTGCCTGCCTTGGCCTCTCAAAGTGCTGGGATTACAGGCATGAGCCACCGCACCTGGCCCTATGTGTCTGTTTTTATACACTATGAGTGTAATGCTGTTTGGGCTACTATAGGCTTGTAGTATATTTTGAGGTCAGAAAATGTGATATCACCAGCTTTGTTCTTTTTGCTTGGGATATTTTTGGTTATTCGTGCTTATTGTTAGTATGAACTTTAGAATTGTTTTTTCTAATTCTATGAAAAAATAATGTTGATAGAAATTCCATTGAACCTGCAGATTGCTTTGGGCACTATGGTCATTTTAACCATATTAATTCTTTCAGCCTACATGCATGGGGTGTTTTTCCATTTGTTTGTTTCATCTATAGTTTCTTTCATCAGTGTTTTGTAGTTTTCCTTGTAGATTTCTTTCACCTTCTTGGTTAAATATATTCCTAGGTATTTTATTTTTTTGTAGCTGTCGTAAATGGGACTGCCTTCTTGGTTTCGTCTTTGGGTAGAACCTTATTGGTGAACAGAAATCCTAGGGATTTCTTTTCCTTTTTTTTTTTTTTTGAGACAGTCTTGCTGTACTACCCATGCTGGAATACAATGGTGCAATATAGGCTCATTGCAAAGGCCTCCCAAAGTGCTGGGATTACAGGCATGAGCCACTGTGCCCATAGATTTATAAATTTTTGACAGATTATGCATGAAAGTGTGCTTCTCGGGCCAGGCGTGGTGGCTCATGCCTGCAATCCCAGCACTTTGGGAGGCCGAGGCAGGTGGATCACGAGGTTAGGAGTTTGAGACCAGCCTGGCCAACATAGTGAAACCCCATCTCTACTAAAAATACAAAAAAATAGCTGGGCATGGTGGTGGGTGCCTGTAATACCAGCTACTTGGGAGGCTAAGACAGGAGAATCGCTTGAACTCGGGAGTGGGAGGCTGCAGTGAGCTGAGATCATGCCATTACACTTCAGCCCAGGCGACAGTCAGTGCAAGACTCCGTCTCAAAAAAAAAAAAAGAAAGTGTGCTTCTCATCACACTTACAGGTAATATATGAGGATTGAAGCAGAGGGAATTCTTTTGTTATTATTATACTTTAAGTTCTAGGATACATGTGCACAACGTGCAGGTTTGTTACATATGTATACATGCACCATGTTGGTGTGTTACAATGTTATATAACATATGTTACATATGTATACATGCACCATGTTGGTGTGCTGCACCCATTAACTTGTCATTTACATTAGGTATATCTCCTAATGCTATCCCTCCCCCTTCCCCCCACCCCACAACAGGCCCCGGTGTGTGATGTTCCCCTTTCTGTGTCCAGGTGTTCTCATTGTTCAGCAGAATTCTTTTTTTTTTTTTTGAGGCAGAGTCTGACTCCAGTAGCCCAGTAGTCTGACTCCAGTAGTCTGACTCCAGTAGTCTGACTCCAGTTAGCACCAAGTTTTGGTGCAACAAAAGAAACAGCACTCGAATATAAAATTTTCTTTTTAATTCTCAGCAAGGCAATGTACATCTGTAGAAGAGTGTCCCCTTACAGATGGAGCAATGGTGAGCACATACTTGGACAAGGGAGGGGAAGGGGTTCTTATCCTTGATGTATGTGGCCCCTGCTGCTGTGTCGTTCCCCTATATATATACTGTAGGCTAGGTTTAGACCCCACAGGCTAAACTAATTCCGATTGGCTAATTTAAGGAGAGTGATGGGGTGAGTGGTTTAGCAGGAAGAATGGTTATGGCACAGCAGGAAATGAGTCAGGGTGGAGAATGAGCAGGTAATCGGAATGAGTTACAGTGGAATAGGTAACTGGAATGAGTCATGGTGGAGCATAATCGGAATGAGTCAGGGTGAAGCAGGTAATCAGAATGAGTCAGGGTGGAGCAGGTAATTGGAATGAGTCAGTTTGGAGCAGGTCATTGGAAAAGGTCACTTTACGAGGAAGTTAAGTTTAAAAGTAGAAAGCAAAGAATTGAACATACTGACATACTGATTCTTTGAAGAGAAATTTAGAACTCATATCTAACATACCCTCCTCATGCATTTCCTTACAGCTATTTCTCTTCAGACTTCTTTAACATGTCTTGGCTTAGTTGTTTTGCTTGATTTTCCAAAAGAAAAAGCTTCTCTGGATAAGGCAGAGGAATAGTTAAGGGAGGTTTTAGTAAGTGCTGTTTTTATAAGCCTCTGCACCAATCCATGGATGCATGGTGTGACACAGCACCCGACAAGAATAAGTACACCCATTAGGGCTGCGAGGGAAGTAAGAATTGAGGCTATTATTCTTTTCCATTTACTGAACCACTTTTCTAGCCATCTTGTAAAGGGGTCATTTACCCCTGAGTTGTTGGCTAACTCGTTGGACACAGCAGTCAGACTTTGCAATGCTTTTGTTATACTTCCATCAGGGGCAGTGTTGTTTTGGATGAAGGTACAACATTGAGTTTTAATCATGACGCAAACTCCTCCTCTTTCTGCTAATATCATGTCTAAGGCTATCCTATTTTCCCAAGCCATCTGGCTAGTAGTCCCTAATTGCTCAGCTGTTCCTTTAACAGCATCTCTAGTGTAGTTAATAAATTGCTGTTGGTTGTAATAGATGCAGTTTATCTAATCTACATTTTTATTAATTGTCACCCACCAAAATATTGACTCAAATCCTGCAGCTATTTGATTTTGGGGTTTAAATTGATCTGGTATTCCCTGTGGGACTCCAGTTACATTTAAATAGACATGAGAGTCGAAAGACCCATAAGAGGCTTCTCTTGCTTTATGATGTGTGGTTTTTCCAAGACCAGAGTAAAAGGGATAGTCAATTGGACTAGAGCATAAGAACTGCTCTAATTATTTGGCAGAGTGTCCAGTACAGGTCCTCCACAATCCCACCATACATCTGCTCAGGGATGAATAAGGGCAGACTGATGGGTCAGCTCTTAGAAGTGCAAGACTTCACTGAATCCTGTTAAGTCTCCAAGGAATGCCTAATATTTCCCCTTGTCATTGGAGACACAAGGTAAAATTGGTTTTGGAAGATAGAGGCTGGATGGCCCTTGGGGGCTGACCCGCAGCATGACGGACTTTGGGATATAGCAGAGAGAGACCGTGGCACAACTTGTTATTCCAGGCTGTAGAATCCTGGAAAAGAGCTACCAGGGAGCCCATGCCCGGTTGACTAGATGACCACCCTAGTGGAAAGGGGACAGTCTGGGGCTCTGGCCTGCCATGCGCACAAGCATAACAATTGCTTTTGTTTAAAGTGCGGATGGCATATTTGATCCATTCCAACCAGGTGTTTGCATCTTGGTATCCTGTCTTAATTGCCGAAGTTTGTTTTAAATCTTTAACTTCTACGATAGCTATCTTGGTCTTATCATTAGATGGAGGAGGGGCAATTGTTCAGTTGTGAGAGGTTTGGGAAGAAGGCTTAGAGGAAGATGTAGGCGGTGGGGGATCAAAGAAACTTATTTCAAAGAATCCAATAGGGTCTGTCCTGAAACCTCAGCCCCCATACCTTAAAACTGGCTTAAAGAAGGGAACCAGCTTAGAAAAGGGGAAGAACTTTGAGGGTTTGAGATAATAACTTGTATTGGATTGCAGTGGTTTAGCTGATCCCCAGTTGGGGGTTGGCTGTCCCTATAGTAAAATGAGTGTATGGTTTTAGGAAATTACAAAACCGGTTGGAGCAGTCCATCCTTGCTCTTTAGTGGTCCACAGAATGTTGGAGAAACTACAGTGGAAAAGCTCTATGTCGCGGGGCAAGACTCCTGGTTGACACTGGGGTCTTTATCGAAATCTCCCCGGATTGAATGGTCCCAATTCACTAATGTCTAGTCTCAGGAGAGTCAGGAGGGACAGAGGTACTTTTCTGAAGTAGAGAGCTGTCTTTGACTTGGCAAGTCCCCACAGGGTATAACAAGGCAAGCATCAAATGCAATAGTTTGAAGAGAAATTGACTTGGTTATGTTAATAACTAGATAGTCGGCAATAGAGTGAGGAAAGAAGAAAGAGTAATAGAATAGATGAAAGAGAGTTAAATTTTTCTTTGCTTTAGTTTAGTAGGGTTTTCCCCCAGGACTATGACCCATGACTCTGGAGGGGGCGGTGCTTTTGGTGTGACGACTCCATCCCCTTTCCACTGTACAAACAGCAGTCTCAGTGGTTAGCAGCACAAGGTAGCAGCACAGACTGGCTGGAGTTTTCCTTTGATGAGAAGGTGATCCTTAGGCTGGTGCTAGTTTAACGGAAATTCTAGGCATGGTACCTGTGCTAGAAGACTTTTAGTTTTGAGGGAAAGGAAATTGGAAGGTAAACCAAGTATATAATTTCTAAGAAACTGATCTTTTGTTTTAAATGTGGGGACATCAGCAGTGGACTTTATAGTCCTTGGTGTCTTCTTACTGAGAAATTTCCTTTAGCACCTATTTTTATTAGTTTTTAGACCAAAGAAAGTCAGACACTGTTTTATATTTGACAATGCTTCCTGTATGATTTTTATACCAGATAAGCTAAATTTCACCTTTAAATTAGTGTGTGATTAATGATAAACTTAATTTTAATAAAACCTTGTAGACACATTTATCCAATTTTTAATGTCTGACCATAAAGTAAGATTTTTATACTCTTTTTAACCTTGTATAATTTTTGTTAAAGAGCAGATTCGTGCTTTAAGAAAAACCTGTTGTGCTTTAATTTTAATGTCCAGTTCACAGAAAAACTGGATGATACCCCTTTAACTTTAGCCAATATGTTTACACACAGAATTTCCTTTAAAATTAATGTTTCGAAACTTGCTTAAACCTTTTAAACAAAAAAATTTTTTTAACCTTTTAATGTAGTTTAAAATCCACATTCTTATGCCTCATTATAATCCTTTTATCAAAAGTATATTTACTTTCCTTACACACCTTGCACCTTGCACTGTTTCTTCAATAGTTTTACATTCAGGAGGCCTAATTACTTTTAAATTATACAACATTTCTTGCATAAATTTGCTTTTATAACTTTTTTTTCACAACTTTCACAGACAATTCTTCGACATGCCTCAGCTTTCTTACTTTTTGCAAAGTTTTAGCAAACTTCACTTTTGTTGAAAACCTTGTAAGGTTGGACTCTCAATTATTCTTCCTTTAAACAACCAGTTAATTTATTTTAGGACAAGCATTTACCATACAGCATTCCTTTTTACATAAATTCTTTCCCCCACTTTTTTCTTTTTTTTCTCAAAGATGATAACCGTTATTTTCCAATGCAACTTCCTTCATGTCTGTGGACTACACTGCCTAAGGCCAGAAGATTAGAAGTTAGGATAATACATGTGACACTGTTAACTTTCAGCAAACTTTAGTTTTGTTGAAAACCTTGTAAGTTTGGGATTTCAATTATTCTTTGCTATTAATAAGACCCAGTTCAGTCCATATTAACTTACAATTGGTATAGATGGCTCCTTCCTGATTCTATAAGTACTTTAAGGCTTGGCTGAGTGCAAACAGCTCGCATGTTTGAGCAGACCAATTATTAGGCAATTTTCCTAACTCTGCTTCTACTAGAGTTTCCTCATCACTTACTGAATACCCATTGTGTCTTTTTCCCTCAATCACTGCAGGGAGGAACCATCTATCCTCCTGTCCTGAAGGGAATTCCTCCTAGGTCTGCTTGAACCTTTGTATGCTAATTAAGGTTTAGATTCCCTGTTAGGAAACCTGCTGGGTTAAGGGAATTTTTGGTGGTTAATGTTAAATCATCTTTTTCTAACAGAACAGCCTCATAATTTAAAGGTTCTTGAGTCAGTAAGCTACGTTTTTTGCTTTTTTTTTTTTTTTTGGACTTAGTATAGTTCTGACCTGATGAGGTATGCTCACAATGAGGTTTCCTCTGAAAGTTATTTTTCTATTTTCTTCTGCTAGCAAAGCAGTTGCCACTACAGATTGAATGCATTTGGGCCATCCGCATGTTACTGGGTTAAGGATTTTTGATTAGGAAAGCTAATCAGTGGTTTCAGGTTGTCAGTGGCCTTAGTGCTTTCGGGCTACGCCCTTGTTTACACTGACAACTGCTGAGACCAACTGGGTCTTGGAGACCCTAACCCAGTGGCGCTAGAGGAAGTAAAGACACACACACAGAAATATAGAGTGTGGAGTGGGAAATCAGGGGTGTCACAGCCTTCAGCGCTGGGAGCCTTGAACAGAGATTTACCCACATTTTTATTGACAGCAAGTCACTCATAAGATTTCCAAAAAGTATTCCTTATGGGAAATAAAGGGTGGCCAGGTGTTCCTTGCCCTCACTGCAGTAAACCGACAACCTTCCAGCGTGGGCGTCAAGGCCATCACGAGCATGTCAGTGTTGCAGAGATTTTATTTATGGCCAGTTTTGCGGCCAGTTCATGGCTAGATTTTGGGTCCTGTTCCCAACAGACAACAAGGTGGTATTGGAGTGTTATAGGGTCAGAGAGAAGACCTTTAATTATAGGTTTTAAATTTATCTTGGCTTTTAAAGTAATAGGGTACACTGTTTTTACTGCTTCTAGCTCTCTTTCTTCCTCTCTTTGACTTTGTCTCTTCCTCTCTCTCTCTCTGTGACTATTTTTCTGTCTCCTCCTCTCTCTCTGCTTCTCTCTCTCCCTCTCTTTCCTCTCTGCTGGTCTTTCCCTCCCTCTGCCAGCTATGCTGCTGTTCTTCCCTCTCCTTCCCCTTCCGCTAGGGGAGGGACCAGCAGGAGTGGAGCCACTCTTTCTTCCCCAGAGAAGAAAGGAAAGGGGAGTTCTGAATATTTTTCTTTCTACTGGAGGTTTGTGTGAGGTTCAATCCCCCCATGGGGATTTCTCACCTCTTTTTGAGGTTCAACCCCCCCATCGTGGGGATTTCTCACTTCCTTCTGAGGTTGAGCCCCCACCTCAATGGGGATTTCTCACCTCTTTTTAACCTCCAAGACTAAGGAATACTAAACCACATCCTGCGGCTTTCTTTCCCTAGTCTCCACTAAGGAATGCTTTACTGTCCCTGTGGTTTCTCTCTCCTTGGTATGTCCTAACCAAGGAATGCTTTACCACCCTGCGGCTTTTTCCTTAGTTCCGACCACCAAGGAAATACTTTACCAGCTCCTGCGACATCTCCTTCCTTGGTCTTTGCACAGAGTCGTCGCCACAGTACGTGAGGATCCTTTAAGCTAGGTTGCTGGCCAGTTTCTCTCCGCATTGCTGAGAAATTCATCGCACTGGGTGGGTCCTGATTTCACACCCTTGAAGCCACCACAAGGGGGCGGGGTGGACCTCCTCATGAGGGAGAACCAGAGACCGCCCCGGGAGGGAAATGTTATCAAGGGAGAGCCCCCAAATTGTTATAAATAAAGTTTCGGTGCCGCAAAAGAAATAGCACTCAAATATAAAATTTTCTTTTTAATTCTCAGCAAGGCAATGTACTTCTATAGAATGGTGTGCCCTTACAGATGGAGCAATGTTGAGCACACACTTGGACAAGGGAGGGGAAGGGGTTCTTACCCCTGATGCACATGGCCCCTGCTGCTGTGTCATTCCCCTATTGGCTAGGGTTAGACCACACAGGCTAAACTAACTCTGATTGGCTAATTTAAAGAGAGTGACAGGGTGAGTGGTTTGGTGGGAAAAATGATTCTAAGAGAGCAGGAAATCGGAGTCAGAGTGGAGTAGGTAATCAGGTAATCGGAATGAGTCAGGGTGGAGCAGATAATCGAAAAATGTTGCTTTATGAAGAAGTTAAGTTTAAAAGTAGAAGGCAAAGAATTGAGCATACTGACATATTGATTCTTTGAAAAGAAATTTAGAACTCCTATCTAACACAGGCAAGTATGTTTTCTAAGAAATGTGAATTGACTATTGACTTGTTTTTCTAAGACCACCAGAGCGAGCACCAAAGAACCAGCAAGTAGGCAAAGGTCAGGAGAAAAACTGCAAGTTTATTTTGGTAACCTAAGGTGTGGGGAAGAAGTCTGTCGGCCTCCGGCAAAGAAGGCCGACAGAGTACCCCCTGGGGCTCTCGGGCGGGGTTCCTGCATCCCGACATCAGTGGGGCTGGAGGAAGGCCGCGTGGCCACTGGCGGAGAGCGGCTTTTCTAGGAGTGGGAGGGCAATAGGCGGGGCACGGGCGTGTCGGTGGCGTTCCGCAGGTGCGACCAGGTAAATCTTGGTCTCTTTGGATTGACGTCACCTGGCGCATGCCTGGTTGGTCTGCACCTTCCCTGGGCGGTGGCTGCATTTTCGCGCGCGCGGGAAAAGTTGGGAGAGGGGAAAAGTTGGGAGGGGGGGGGGATGAAGAACCCGGAAGTGTACCGTCTTGCCTCCGTTCGTCCAAACAACTATCAGTTGTGGAAAGGTAAGACCTGGCTGGGCGCAGTGGCTCATGTTTGTAATCCCAGCACCTGGGGAGGCTGAGGTGGGTGGATAACCAGAGGTCGAGAGTTCAAGACCAGCCTGACCAACATGGAGAAGCCCCATCTCTACTAAAAATACAAAATTAGCCGGGTGTGCTGGCACATGCCTGTAATCGCAGCTACTCAGGAGGCTGAGGCAGGAAAATCACTTGAACCCGGGAGGCGGAGATTGCTGTGAGCTGAGATGGCGCCATTGCACTACAGCCTGGGCAACAAGAGCGAAACTTTGCCTAAAAAAAGAAAGAATGAAGACCCATCCCCATGATGAGGTTTATGAGCTCCTACACCACACCATCTTGAGGTTACAGAAAGAATAGGGGATTGGATTTTGATGAAAGAGGTTATGGGAACGGTGAGAGAAGAGGAACTCTATTGGGGGAAATAAAGGATTGCTAGGGAGAATGAATGGATGAGGATAGCGATTAACAGGTTCTCTTTAGAATTAACTAGTTCTCTTTAGAATTTGAATGAGTCTGAGAGACAGGCTTTATCTTCTGAAAGGGCCTGTTCAGGTCTGATTACATTCTTGGTCTTCCGGAGAGGGGAAGAAAAACCAGTTGTTCTTTGGTGGGTGACCCTGGAGTTTAGGCAGATAAAAATCTTAAACTTCTTTAGAAGCGATGGTGGAGTGGGGAACCTTGGAGAGTCCTTGAGGTTTCTCCTTCAGTTCAGCATATCAATGTGCCGTATTTTGGGGTCTCAGTTTTTGAGTCCCAACACAGTCCATTCTTTGAAAAGTGCAACAGATTAATAAGCATGTAGCTTATTTTAGATTTAAAGATTTGGAGATATAACCTTAAATACTGGATTTTTATAAATGTAGCTAGGGTCTTCCTGAAACCACCTTTGCAAAATTATGACTGAGAAGTGAAAGAGATCTAACTTAACTGACTCCATCTTGCTTCTTACCTCCAAGCTGTCCTTGTTCATTCCTGGGCATAGGCTGAACTAACTTTAGGAGAAACTTAGTTTATAGTTTATAGTTTAAACAAAGACTGTAACAGCCCTTTCCCAAAGCAGACCTCCTTCTTGTCTAGGGACTAGATTGCCTTTGTAGGACTAGCATTAGCCACAAGATTAGAAATTATGGCTTAGGACCGGGTGCAGTGGCTCATGCCCATAATCCCAGCACTTTGGGAGGCGAGTGGATCACTTGAGACCAGGATTTCAAGACCAGCCGGCCAACATAATGAAACCCCATCTCTACTAAAAATATAAAAATTGGCCGGACGTGGTAGCTCACGCCTGTAATCTCAGCATTTTGGGAGGCCGAGGCGGGTGGATCACCTGAGGTTAGGAGTTTGTGACCAACCCGGCCATCATGGTAAAACCCCATCTCTACTAAAAATACAAAAAATTAGCCAGGCATGGTGGCAGGCACCTGTAATCCTAGGTGCTCAGGAGGCTGAGGCAGGAGAATTGCTTGAACTCAGGAGTCGGAGGTTGCAGTGAGCTGAGATCGCGCCAGTGCACACCAGTCTGGGCAACAAGAGCGAAACTCCATCTCAAAACAAACAAACAAACAAATACAAAAATTAGCGGGGTGTGCTGGTTCATGCCTGTACTCCCAGGTACTCGGGAGGTTGAGGTGGGAGAACGGCTTAAACCCAAGAGGTGGAGGTTGCAGTGAGCCAAGATCGTGCTGCTGCACTCCAACCTGGGCGACAGATTGAGACCCTGCCTCAAAAAAATAATTATGGTTTAGGATTCATGTGGCTGGAGGCTACAAGATTCTGACACTCCCAGAACTGCTCCTAAGATCAGTGCTTGAGATATTTTGCAGACCCTACACTTGATGGATCAGGTGGCCCCACCCAGATTAATAAACTGGCTCATCTGATCTTGTGGCCCCCATCCAGGAACTGACTGATCAAGAAGACAGCTCTGACTCCCTAGGACTTCATTCTGACCAATCAACACTCCTGGCTCACTGGCTCCCCTGATCCTCATCAAGTTATCCTTAAAACCTCTGCTTGCTGGGCCCAGCAAGGTGGCTCCTGCCTGTAATCCCAGCACTTTGGGAGACTGAGGCAGGCGGATCACTTGAGGCCAGGAGTTTAAGACCAGCCTGGCCACCATAGTGAAACCACATCTCTACTAAAAATACAAAAAACATTAGCTGGGTGAGGTAGTGGGCGCCTATAATCCCAGCTACTCGGGAGGCCGAGGCAGGAGAATTGCTTGAACCCAGGTTGTGAACGTTGCATTGAGTCGAGATCAGCCATTGCACTCCAGCCTAGGGAACAAAAGCGAAACTACTCACACACACACACACACAAACAAACAACAACAGCAAAACTCTGCTCTCTGAATGCTAGGGAGACTGATTTGAGTAATAATAAAACTCTGGTCTTCGCTAAGCCAGCTCTGCATGAATTACTCTTTCTGGATTGCAATTCCCGTGTCTTGATGAATTGGCTCTATCTAGGCAGTGGGCAAGGTGAACCCCTTAGGCAGTTACAATCCTAGGCCTTAGCCAGGGAATTACCATTTATATGATGATGAGTTCAGGGGAAAAGAGATGAAGAGACAGGGAGAAAGTTTTATTTTGGGCCGGGCACAGTGGTTTACGCCTGTAATCCCAGCACTTTGGGAGGCTGAGGCAGGCGGATTGCAAGGCCAGGAGATCGAGACCATCCTGGCCAACATGGTGAAACCCTGTCTCTACCAAAATACACACACACAAAAATAGCTGGGTGTGGTGGCGCACACCTGTAGTCCCAGCTACTCGGGAGGCTGAGGCAGAAGAATCACTTGAACCTGGGAGGCAGAGGTTGCAGTGAGCTGTTATCGCACCACTGCACTCCAGCCAGGCAACAGAGTGAGACTCCGTCTCAAAAAACAAAGCAAAACAAAACAAAACAAAAAAACAAAGTTTTATCTTGGATTACCTAGAGGTAGAAAAGTTAAGAACTGGAGGTGGCTTTCAGTCATGTGACCTGAGCACATGAGGCCAGTGGAATGCTGGAGCTGAAAGCATCTGTGTGGCAGTCGGACATGTCCTTTTCACTGGCTTCAGCTGCCTTTTTTAGATGAAGATTGTATTCACAGTGACTATGAGCTCCTCAGGTGCAGAAACTGAATTAGTGTTAAACACTGTTGTGTATGCCTGGCATGGCATGAGGACAGTATAGATATTTCCAAGATCTCTCTTCAAGGCCATCCTTGGATCCCAGAGCCTGGGACAGTGTTAGGGATCTTGGAAGCACTGCCAACATGTCTGACATTCAAGAAGCCACTAACAGCTCCTAACTGTAAACCTGCATGAGAACCAGAGGTCTGCACAAGTGACAGAAAGTGCAGCCTCAGAGGTGAGGCTCAGCGTCCTCAAGTCACTATGTAACTGCCCAGTTATTCATTTTGCTCAGTGGTCCAGATACCGTTTAATTCATGCATAGCCAGCTGTGTAGGAGACTGGGGATTTATTACTCCAATCAGTCTCCCTGAAAATTTGGAGACTGAAGTTTCTAAGGATAACTTGGCAGGTTGGGGGCCAGAGGGTAGGCAGTGCTGATTGGATGGGTCAGAGATGAAGTCACAGGGGGTCAAAGTGGGTTTTTCTAGATATCTTTTGTTTCTGGGTGGGATCACAGAAGAGGTTGAGCCAGATTATTGGCCTGGGTGGCACCAGCTGGTGCATCAGAACACAGGGTCTAGAAAATATCTTCAGCACCAATGTTAGGTTTTACAATAGTGATGTTATCCCTAGGAGCAACTGGGAAGGTTCAGAATCTTGCAGCCTGTGGGTGCATGACTCCTAAACCATGGTTTCTAATCTTGTGGCTAATTTGTTAGTTTTACAGCGGCAGTCTTGTCCCCAGGCAAGTAAGGGATTTGATTTGGCAAAGGACTTTTATTGGCTTTGTTTCAAAGTTCAACTTTAAACTATGTTCTACCCAAAGATAGTTCATCCTACGCCCAGTAATAAACAAGGGCAGCCTGGAGGTTAGAACCGAGAGGGAGTCAGTTAGGGCATATCCCTTTCACTGTTGTAACTTTCTCACTGTTTTAGTTTTTGTAAAGGTGATTTCAACTATTGGAGCCAGCTTTGACCAAGCGGCTGTGAATGGAAGTGAGAGACAAATTGGGGTCACCATACAATCAGCAGAGAACAATGCAAGATATATTTTGTCATTTCAGTGAAAATTTGGCTCAGGTTTATTGTCCGAGATCAGTTGATAACTTGTGGTTGTTCAGGAGTTTCAAGATTACTAGTTTAGAAAAACAAAGAAATTCTAAAGGATTTTGAAGACTTGGCTGGAAAACTCCCATGGTCAAACACTTTAATTATAAGGAAAATTAATGCTGATTTTTTTTTTTTTTTGAGATGGAGTCTTGCTCTTTGGCCAGGTTGGAGTGCAGTGGCGTGATCTTGGCTCACTGTGCAACCTCCACCTCCCTGGTTCAAGTGATTCTCCTGCCTCAGCCTCCTGAGTAGCTGGGACTACAAGCACCCACCACCACACCCGGCTAATTTTTGTATTTGTATTTTTAGTAGAGACGGGGTTTCACCATATTGGCCAGGCTGGTCTTGAACTCCTGACCTTGTGATCTGCCTGTCTCAGTCTCCCAAACTGCTGGGATTACAGGTGTGAGCCATTGCATCCGGCCAATTAATGTTGATTTTAAGGGAAAAAAGAAAAAAAAAAAGCTCAAAAAGATAATTGAGAATTCAAGTAAAAGTAAGGTTGATAATGGACAAGAAGTCCAAACAGATGAAAGAGATGTTAAAAGAGGAGTTCATTCACTACAATGTTTTAGATTCACACATCTTAGATTATTGTGAAAATCCAGCCATCAAAGGAGATAGCAACATTAGTAGGTGATGATTTGGCATCTTGCAAAGATGAGACTGATGAAAGCAAAAAAGAAGAAACAGTATCAAGTGTCAAGTGTAGAGTCATGTGCAACAGAGTAGGAGAGAAACCTTGCTTTCCCTCAAATGAAGCTGGAAGAGATTCTGGGGATGATGTTTAAGGCTATTTTAAGTGGAAGGCCGACATGACCAACTTTGATGTTGCGATTCTTTTGAATATCCATGATAATGAAATCATTGTGGGCATGGCGTCAACTAAAGTGAGTCTCCACTGAAGACATATCACACATTTTGGACCTATGGGCACATTTTGGACCTATCAACTCTTGCCCCTGGGATACCCAGCCTCTGTGGTCTGCTACCTTATAATAGTCGATCCAATGTGTGGGCAATACCAATAGAGGGGACTACTGAATGTTTTCATGTTATATTCTGGTGATAATAATCCCCTGGTTATGAATAGAGCAGCAAGCAATGTCACATCTTTATTGACCACGAGCCAAATTAAAGAAGGCTAACCATCCGGAAGCTTGCCCATAGATGCTGTTCAATGGGATATCTGCAATCTGCCATTGAGAACTGGCTCTGTGGATATTACTGTAGCAGATTTGCCATTTGGAAAAAGGATAGGATCCAAGAAGAGAAACTGGAACCTTCATCCAGCTTGCCTATGGGAGATGAGTTGTGTCTGTGTACACCTACAACAGGCCAAGCTGTACGATGTACTCAGGACGCGAAATGCTTTACCAAAGCATTATCTGGCATGTGACGTGTATGGTGAAAAGTGGATACAGTTCGGGTGAACATTGGGGGTCTTTGTGCTGCAGTTTATATTTTGAAGTGTACACCTCAAGCTTTTGTTCATCCTTCAGAACAAGATGGAGAAACAGGAACTCTGCTAATGCAAAGATTGAAGATGACTAATAATACTCGTATTTCCCAACATTGGAAATGTCAGCATGAAGAACTTGCTTTAAGAGCAAAACAGTATTAACAAAAGTGCAGTCTGCACTCTTTTAAACCTGTTCAAAGCTCTTCACCCTAGTTGGCAAAAGATGTGAATGTAATGCAATGGGATTGAAAGAGTCTTATGAGAAAGCAGAGCTTTTCCTTGGCACTGTTTGTATTTTGGGCAATTAGTATTTTGCTTACAATGCTTTTAAAGATGCCTAGTGAAACGCCTAGTAAAACGCTGTGAGATTTGGGTGTAGAACATTTTATTTTCAGGCTTAAAACATTTTTTAAAAAACTATTATAGTGCTTTGTAGCGATAGGGGTCGCACCATGTTGCCCAGGCTGGTCTTGAACTCCTGGACTCAAGCAATCCTCCCAAAGTTTTGGGATACAGGTGTGAGCCACGGTACCTGACCTATTTTCAGGCTTTACAGGCTGTTTTCTGTTGTGCCAAGTGCAAAGCTACTCTGGCCTAAAGGAAAGGCAGAGAACATAATTACATCTTAGGCCACATTTCATTGCCTACGTATCTGTGCTATTCAGTTGCTCAAATTCTTTAACTCTAGAAGTGAAGTATTGCATTTTGTGAACAATGTTTGCCCCATAAGATGAAATCTCACAAGTCCTATAGGAAAGTTTACCATCTGCCTTAAAAATTAAAATGCACATCTGTTATTCAGGTTAATATGCATCTGTTATTCAGAACTAAAACAGAGGACTAGGATTTATCAAAGGGATTGCAAAAATACTGTTGTTAGTAGTAGCACAGAGCATTACTATTTGTAAATAGCAGAGGCAGGGTGCAGTGGCTCATGCCTGTAATCCCATCACTTTGGGAAGCCGAGGCGGGTGGATCACCTGAGGTCAGGAATTGGAGACCAGCCTGGCTAACATGGTGAAACCCTGTCTCTACTAAAAATTAAAAAAATTAGCTGGGTGTAGTGGTGCACGCCTGTGATTCCAGCTACTTGGGAGGCTGAGACAGGAGAATTGCTTTAACCCGGGAGGTGGAGGTTGCAGTGAGCCAAGATTGCGCCACTGCACTCCAGCCTGGGCAACAGGGTGAGACCCCATCTCAAAAATAAATAAATGACAGACACATTGGTATTTGAGGTGTGGGACCAACAAAGCAAATTAAAAGAAATTTTTTCTTCCAGTAAAAAAAAAAAAAAAAAAAAAAAAGGACAAATGAAGAACTGGGATGATACATGTGAGCTTATGGTGACTGTCCTGTGAGCTAAGGGGAAAGGACACTGCTCGTTTTTGTGAGCAACGTAGGTATGGTTCCCACAAAAAGATCCTTGCAGCATGAGGGAAGCCCAACATTAGAAGACAAGATCCTGGATAAGGCAGTGCTTTTATGAAATATGCTTCCAGTGGCTAGGGGCTATCTTCAAGTGACGTTGTATACAGAAGACATCATCAGACAAAAAAAAACATCAAGGAACATTTGAGCACCCAAGCCTCTTGGGAAGCCCCAGAAATAATTGGTTATTATTGTTAATAACTGGTTATTAATAATGTGGTGGTGTATGTTTTGAAGTTCTGCTTTAATGCAAGTAAGGGTAACAAGTCAAGGAAATTTAAGTATAAATGTAAATGGGACCTTGTCTAGTTCTATAAGGCTGAGGAGTTTTACTTAGGATACCTAAGATTTTTTTTTTTTTTTTTTTTTGGTGATAGAGCCTCCCTCTGTAGCCCAGGCTGGAGTGCAGCACGTAATCCTGGCTCACTGCAACCTCCACCTCCTGGGTTCAAGCGATTCTTCTGCCTCAGCCTCTGAGTATCTGGGATTACAGTCGTGCGCCATCATGCCTGGCTAATTTTTGTGTTTTTAGTAGGGATGGGGTTTCACATTTGGCAAGGCTGGTCTCGAACTCCTAACCTGAAGTGATCCACCTGCCTCAGCCTCGAAAGTGTTGGGATTACAGGCGTGAGCCACCGTGCCTGGCCTAGGATACCTAAGCGTTTTAGTGCCGGCTGGGCGCGGTGGCTCACGCCTGTAATCCCAGCACTTTGGGAGGCCGAGGTGGGCGGATCACGAGGTCAGATCGAGACCATCCTGGCTAACACAGTGAAACCCCCTCTCTACTAAAAATACAAAAAATTAGCCCGGCATGGTGGCGGGTGCCTGTAGTCTCAGCTACTCGGGGGGCCGAGGTGGGAGGATGGCCTGAACCCGGAAGGCGGAGCTTGCAGTGAGCAGAGATCCTGCCACTGTACTCCAGCCTGGGCAACAGTGAGACTCCGCCTCAAAAAAAAAAAGAAGAAAAAGGAAAAAAAAGATAATTTTTAGTGCCTTGTCTTAAAAAAAAAAACAAACAAAAAAAACTACACTTGGAAGCCCAGTATATAAGAGCAAATGGGCTATATTCAAAGGAGGAATTGGAGTCCCAGAGCCCTGCTCACTCTGTACTCCTATTTTAACTATCCCCCTACCCCCTCACCACCTCTCAGGTGGTGGCTTCTGGTGGCACCTCTGAGGAATTCCCAAGGCTCTGCAGAAAGGGTTTGAAAACCACTATTTTTTCTTTGGTTACTTTTACTATGTATTATTAAGAAGTAAATATCAGACAGGCGTGGTTGTTCACTTGAGGACAGGAGTTCGATACCAGCCTGGACAACATGTTGAAACTCCCATCTCTACTAAAAATACAAAAATTAGCCGTGCGTGTTGGCACACATCTGTAATCCCAGCTACTCGGAGGCTGAGGTACAAGAATCACTTGAACTCGGGAGGCAGAGGTTGCAGTGAGCTGAGATGGCACCACTGCACTTCAGCCTGGGTGACAGAGCAAGACTGTCTTAAAAAAAAAAAAAGGGCAAATATTTTCATGTTTCTGCATGGTCAGGGCTTTCTGAGCGTAGAAAAGTAGAACCTGGGTTAAAACAAAAGCCCTGGGAGTTAAAAGATGACTTAAGGGATATAAAACCCAGAGCGTTGGAGGCATTCCCAAGATTGTAAACCCAGTAACACTTATCTTACCTTCTCCTGGAGACATTTATTTATGTTCCAAAGGGTAAGAACCCAGGGATCTTCCCCTTTTCTTCCCAAGGAGAATTTGCTTACCGTAGGTAGATTAGCTTTCTTTCACTTTCTTAGGTGAAGGCGGCAGCTGGACAGTTATCCTGTACAAACTTACAGATTCAAAATTTTGGGATTCTTCTCCTGTAGTTCAACCCTTACCTATAAATGGGTTTTATTGCATTGTCTATGGGGTATTAGGTATGGGAAAATTACGTATTTCTTGACTTAAGTAATAATAACTCTGATCTCTGCTCCAGAAACTTTGTGTTTACTTTCAGGTTACAAGAATGAATAAATATAGAGATTAAAAACTTAAATATTTTTATGTAAAACACTTCTTAGGAGAATATACTTAATAATTTATCTGTACAGAAATTATTGTGTGTATACTTCAGGTTTAAGCTTTACCTTAGTATCCCTGAAACTTTTCAGATTATCTCAGTTTTCCTTATAGAGGTGCTTTTTGTTAGCTGTTTCATGTTAAAGACTACTAATAGTGGAAAAGTAAATGCTTCTGTAGGATGTGATTAGCTCACTCATTGATAGGGTTAGACCTGCACTGAGCACAGTAGATTGCTTAACTGTCACTTAAATAATGATCTCATTGATAAAAGGAGAATTAGAAGTGGCTTGTTTTCAAGGGTTTCTGAGAGCCGGATTCTACTGCTTCATTAAAATGTGATATTTTGGGGCCAGGCGTAGTTGCTCACTCCTGTAATCCCAGCACTTTGGGAGGCTGAGGCAGGCGGATCATGAGGTCAAGAGTTCAAGACCAGCCTGGCCAACATGGTGGAACCCCGTCTCTACTAAAAATACAAAAATTAGCCAGGTGTGGTTGTGCGTGTCTGTAATCCCTGCTACTCGGGAGGCCGAGGCAGGAGAATCGCTTGAACCTGGGAGGTGGAGGTTGCAGTGAGCCGAGAGGGCACCACTGCACTCCAGCCTGGGTGACAGAGCAAGACTCCATATCAAAAATAAATAAATAAAAATAAAAAATGTGGTATTTTCATTTCCAATTATGCAAGGTAGTCAAGCACTAGAGAAATATTTTATACATATTAACTTCTTTGTAGACTAATATTCCTCACCCAAGTGTAACATAGGTGTTAATGCATTAACATATGCTTATAAACGTTTTCACTGAAAATAATAAAATTGCTGACAGATTATTTCTATGTGAAGAAAAACAGAGTATGAATATTGTTTTCCTGATACAAACACTAAAAGTTTATTTAAAAATGAGTAAATATGGCTGAGTGTGGTGGCTCACGCCTGCAATCTCAGCACTTTGGGAGGCCAAGGCAGGCAGATCACCTGAGGTCAGAAGTTCGAGACCAGCCTGACCAATATGGTGAAACCCGTCTCTACCAAAAATACAAAAATTAGCTGGGCATGTTTGGCGTGCGCCTGTAGGCCATACTACTTGGGAGGCTGAGACAGGAGAATTGCTCAACCCGAGGGTCAGAGGTTGCAGTGAGCTGAGATTGTGCCACTGCACTCCAGCCAGGGTGACAGAGTAAGATTCTGTCTCAAATAAATAAATAAATAAGTAAAGTAAATACATAAAATGAGTAAATAAATTGTTTATGTCCCTAGCATTTACATATTTGTATTTTTTCAATTGTTAAAATGATGGATACATTTTGCAGAAAATGTGAAATATTTAGGAAAATAGAAAGCAAGGAAAAATACAGATCTCTTTTTAAATTTGTATTTCTTGAGACAGGGTCTGGCTCTATTGTCTACGATGAAGTGCAGTGGCATGATCACAGCTCATTGCAGCTTTGACCTCACTGGCCCAAGTGATCCTCCTACCTCAGCCTGCTTTTGTATGTTTTGTTCAGTTTTTTTTTTTTTTTTTTTTTGAGACGGAGTCTCGCTGTGTCGCCCAGGCTGGAGTGCAGTGGCATGATCTCGGCTCACTGCAAGCTCCGCCTCCCGGGTTCAGGCCATTCTCCTGCCTCAGCCTCCCAAGTAGCTGGGACTACAGGTGCCCGCCACCTCGCCCGGCTAGTTTTTTGTATTTTTTAGTAGAGACGGGGTTTCACCGTGTTAGCCAGGATGGTCTCGATCTTCTGACCTCGTGATCCGCCCGTCTCGGCCTCCCAAAGTGCTGGGATTACAGGCTTGAGCCACCGCGCCCGGCCTAATTTTTTGTATTATTAGTAGAGACAGGGTTTCACCATGTTAGCCAGGATGGCCTCGATCTCCTGACCTCGTGATCCGCCCACCTCGGTCTCCCAAAGTGCTGGGATTACAGGCGTGAGCCACCGAGCCCGGCCTGTATTTTTTTAATAGAGACAGGATTTACTCATATTGCTCAGACTGGTCTCCAATTCCTAGGCTCAAGTGATCTGCCTGCCTTGGCCTCCCAAAGTGCTGAGATTATAGGTGTGAACCACCTCGTCTGGTCAGATAATTTCTTTATGGCCGGTTTTTACACAGATATGGCATAGAGACACCTGGAGTAGTATTTTTGAATTTTGTGGCTGGCATTGGGGAAAAGAGGTCTGGTTTCTGTGACCCTTGTTGGGGAAGAAGTTGTTTTTTGTTGTCGTCGTTGTTGTTTTTTGTTTTTGTTGTTATTTGTTTTTGAGACTGAGTCTAGCTCTGTTGCTAGGCTGGAGTGCAGTGGCGTAATCTCGGCTCACTGCACTCTGCCTCCTGGGTTCAAGCGATTCCCCTGCCTCAGCCTCCTGAGTACAGGCGCGCACCACCACGCCTAGCTAATTTGTTTGTATTTTAGTAGAGAGGAGGATTCACCATGTTGGCCAGGATGGTCTCGTTTCCTGACCTTGTTACCTGCCCACCTCGGCCTCCCAAAGTGCTGGAATTACAGGTGTGAGCCACTGCTCCTGGCTGAATTCTAGTTTTTATAGCTATCCTCAGAGAAGCATGGGACTGGGAGATAGGAAGGCAGGAGGTCAGAGAAAAACTTTGGCTTCGGAGGCTGCTGTGATGCCTACATTTTAGGGTATGGTTTCTGTGCCTCAACAATGGTAAACACCTAACTTTCTTCTGGGAGGGAGTCTGGAATTGTGGTACATGGTATGCAGACAGTGCCTATGTAAATAGTCTTCATTGAAAACCAAGGTTCTGAGTCTCTAATAGATTTCCCTGGGCACAAACTTTGCATGTTTCTATATCTATTTTTTGTTGTTGCTGGAGAAAGAAGCATGCCTGATGTGGCCTTCCCTGAGAGCAAAAGAACATAAGCAGCCTCTGCATGGCATGAATTTTTTCCATCTCCACCTGTGTCTTTTCCTCTCGTTGGTCCTGTCATATGTCAGTTTGCTGTAGTAAACCTTAGCTCTGTATACAACCAGATGATTAGGTCCTGTGGATCCTCCTAGCAAATCACTGAAAATATGGGTGGTCTTGGGAAACCCTGAAACAATACCAAAGGCAGAAACCATAAAAGAATTTTTTTTTTTTTAAAGATGGAGACCCGCTCTGTTGCCCAGGATGGAGTGCAATGGTGCAATCTTGGCTCACTGCAACCTCTTGCTCCCAGGTTCAAGCGATTCTTCTGCCTCAGCCTCCCAGATAGCTGGGATTACAGGCGTGTGCCACCACACACGGCTAGTTTTTGTATTTTTAGTAGAGACGGGGTTTCACTCTGTTGGCCAGGCTGGTCTCGAACTCCTGACCTCAGGTAATCCTCCTGC
>NW_012115511.1:2689917-2693238 GCF_000951035.1 Colobus angolensis palliatus | reverse complement strand
AGCGAGACTCCATCTCAAAAAAAAAAAAAAAAAAAGTTGAGGATTTTTTTTTCTGTCTTTATTGTCTCTTTTATTTACTTTATTAATGTAACAGAGGCTTCAGAAAATTAATATTAATTAGTTGTATTGGAAGGTGAATTCCTATTTTATTTTTTATTATGCATAAACATTTGATGCTGAAAATTCATGTCCCCTCTGCCTCCAGAGATTTCAGAAAAAGAAATCTAATTAAAAATTATCATCTCGATGTGATTCTTTTGTAAGTGATTGTGCTAAAGAGGAATAAAGTGGATGATGATGAGACAATAATTAATCTGTAATTATGTCAATACATACTCATGAATTTCCATGATGAACAGAACTGAAGCCTCCTTGAGTCCATGAAGATCTTTTACTCTCCTTTTCCACGAACCTCGTTTCTAATTTCCCATGAACCTAGAAATTGAAAACAATTATTGCCTGGTGACTCCCAAATTATAATTTCCCTGGAATGTCTTCCAGTGGATACTAATTTTCCAGGTACCATCAACTCCTAAAATTTCCTGTCAAACTAGGTTGTTAGGAACAGAGCTTCTTCCATGACTTTGGACACATGCTGGAAAGGAAACATCATGTTATTACAGATAAAGCTTCAGCAGATTAAGAGAGCATGCTTGGAAACGAGGCCCATTTTCTGCCTCTTCATGCATAAGGTCTGGTGGTTAAGTTCTCTGTGAATCATCAAATTAAAAAATTATTTTGGTGTATATCAAAGGTTTCTGTTTCATATTGCTATTTGAGCAGTTTGTTTTGTGACTTGGCCTTTAAAAAAGTTTTTTAATCTCAGTAGTTGGCTAGTATGGGTGGGAAGGGATGCCATGATTCCTGTCACACAGATGAGCCACTTGTGTGGGCATCTGTCAATTATCCTTGCTCTGGTGTTGCTCAAGTTTATTTGTGTCGTCTAAACCCCAGGGCCAAGTACCAGGGGAGTCCTACCAAGCAGTTTTGGCAAGCATAGAATTGATGGCAGCTTCATTATAATTATACTTCTTTGCATGGTTGACCAGCTGTATCATCATAATAGCTTTCCATACTAGAGGCCAAAAAGACAGATATACAAGCTGCTCAATATATTTCAACAAATTACATTACAATTTATGCCTTTTCCAACTGTTTTATGCCTTGTAATCATCCCCTACTCCCACCCAGCCCATCAGTTCTTTCACAAATAGGCAAAATTTGACTCTAGATATCCTTTTTAAGTATAGTGCATTAAGAAGTGAATTTTTTCTTGTTCCTTAGAATAATCATATGTTTATCTTTTCTTGTTTTCAAACAAGAAGTTATTTGCTGTAATAGATCATGTGACTGTATAATACATATATGATAATGACGAGAGTAAGAACAATTGCAGGCCAGATGTGGTGGTTCATGCCTATAACCCCAGAACTTTGGGAGGCTGAGGCTGGCGGATCACTTAAGATCAGGAATTCAAGACCAGCCTGGCCAACCTGGGGAAACCCCATCTCTACAAAAAATATTTAAAAATTTGCTGGGTATGGTAGCACGCACCTGTAATCCCAGCTACTGGGGAGGCTGCGGCAGGAGAATCACTTGAACCCAGGAGGTGGAGGTTGCAAGGAGCTGAGATTGTGCCTCTGCACTCCAGTCTGGGTGACAGAGCTAGACTCCGTCTTTAAAAAAATAAAAATAACAATTGCAACTTTTAGTAGCATTTACTTTATGCCTGGGAGTGTACTAAACACTTTACATACAACATTTCATTTAAAACTTGCAAACTCAATGAGACAGGTGCTTCAGATGAGGAAAGGGAAGCTTTGATAAGTGGAGTTACCTCATGCAATGTCACTGAGCTTGTATATAGTAGAGCAGGGAGTTGAATCCAGGCAGTCTGCTCTTAATGATTTAAAACTCACTCATTGATTTTGACTTAAATATGCTCTAGAAGTCCTTTCTGAGTGTCTTATCAGATAATAAAAGTAAAATTCAATTACCTGATACTAAATGAATTCAATTTAAAAGTTTTTGCTTCATTAAATGGCCAACTATTACATGAAATGATATTCAACATCATTAGTCATCAGTGAGATGCAAATTAAAACCACAACAAGAAACCTTTATATGCCCATTCGAACAGCTAACATTAAAAAATGAACAATTCCATGGCTGGGCATGGTGGCTCCCATCTGTAATCCCAGCATGTTGGGAGGCTGAGGCAGGCGAATCACCTGAGGTCAGGAGTTTGAGACCAGCCTGGCCAATATGATGAAACCCTGTCTCTACTAAAAGTACAAAAATTAGTCGGGCATGGTGGTGGGTGCCTGTAATTCCAGCTACTTGGGAGGCTGAGGCAGGAGAATTGCTTGAACCCGGGAGGTGGAGGTTGCAGTGAGCCAAGATTGCGCCACTGCACTCCAGCCTGGGTGACAGAGCAAGACTCCATATCAAAAATAAATAAACAAAAATAAAAAATGTGGTATTTTCATTTCCAATTATGCAAGGTAGTCAAGCACTAGAGAAATATTTTATACATATTAACTTCTTTGTAGACTAATATTCCTCACCCAAGTGTAACATAGGTGTTAATGCATTAACATATGCTTATAAACGTTTTCACTGAAAATAATAAAATTGCTGACAGATTATTTCTATGTGAAGAAAAACAGAGTATGAATATTGTTTTCCTGATACAAACACTAAAAGTTTATTTAAAAATGAGTAAATATGGCTGAGTGTGGTGGCTCACGCCTGCAATCTCAGCACTTTGGGAGGCCAAGGCAGGCAGATCACCTGAGGTCAGAAGTTCGAGACCAGCCTGACCAATATGGTGAAACCCGTCTCTACCAAAAATACAAAAATTAGCTGGGCATGTTTGGCGTGCGCCTGTAGGCCATACTACTTGGGAGGCTGAGACAGGAGAATTGCTCAACCCGAGGGTCAGAGGTTGCAGTGAGCTGAGATTGTGCCACTGCACTCCAGCCAGGGTGACAGAGTAAGATTCTGTCTCAAATAAATAAATAAATAAGTAAAGTAAATACATAAAATGAGTAAATAAATTGTTTATGTCCCTAGCATTTACATATTTGTATTTTTTCAATTGTTAAAATGATGGATACATTTTGCAGAAAATGTGAAATATTTAGGAAAATAGAAAGCAAGGAAAAATACAGATCTCTTTTTAAATTTGTATTTCTTGAGACAGGGTCTGGCTCTATTGTCTACGATGAAGTGCAGTGGCATGATCACAGCTCATTGCAGCTTTGACCTCACTGGCCCAAGTGATCCTCCTACCTCAGCCTGCTTTTGTATGTTTTGTTC
>NW_012115511.1:2682548-2683737 GCF_000951035.1 Colobus angolensis palliatus | reverse complement strand
TACTTGGGAGGCTGAGGCAGGAGAATTGCTTGAACCCGGGAGGTGGAGGTTGCAGTGAGCCAAGATTGCGCCACTGCACTCCAGCCTGGGTGACAAAGCGAGACTCCACCTCAAAAAAAAAAAAAAAAGAACAATTCCTATGTTTCAAAGATGTGGAACATATGTAACTCTTATACAATGTGGTACAAGCATTTTAGAAATCTGTTTAGGCTGTTTCTTAAAAAGCTACACATGCGCTTACCTTATAACTCAGCCATTCCACTAAGTATTTACACAAGAGAAATGAAGACATGTTCTCACAAAGATTTGTACAGAAATTTTCATAGCATCTTGATTCACTGTAGCCTAAAAACCAGTTCAGTGTCCGTCAACAGCTGAATGTATAAACAAATGTAGTATATCCATACAGTAGAGTATACTCATAAAAATGCAACAACATGATGAAACTCAGAATCATTATGCTTAAGGAGAGAAGCCAGACACAAAAGTACATACGTTTTTCATTTATATAAAATTCTAGATAATGAAAATTAAATTATAGTGACAGAAAGCAGACCAGTGGATGTCTGAAGCTGGAAATTGAGGGAGAGGTAGTTTGCAAAGGGCAAGTGGAAAGTTTTAGGTGCTGGAAAGTTCTCTTTCTTGATTGTGGAGGTAATTTTGTTACAGGCGGATCTTTGTTCTTAGAGCTCCCAAGATGGTGGCGGGCAGCTCCCAAGATGGGGTGGGCCGCTCCCAAGATGGCGGCAAGCCTTTTGTTCTCTGACCTGGGGTTCATGGCCTCACGGATTCCAAGGAATGGAACCTTGAGCCATGCGGTGAGTGTTACAGCTCTATTAAAAGGAGTGGGTCACGGAAGAGAACCATGGAACCCAGTGACTAGTGTTCAGCTCGATTAGGACAAACCCCGGCACTTAGCAATGCAGGAACAATGGCGAACCTTTAGCCCGATCAAGAGCAGCAATGGGTGCCTCACTGGATCAGAAACACAGCGGACATCCTGCCGGATCCCGGGGTGGAAGTCAGTGGCAGGTCTGTGATGGCGGCAAACAGCGGTGGTGGACAGTGAGTGAAAGCTCAGCCGGAGCTGTAAAAAACACAGACCAGAAAAAGAATGTGCAGTTGCAAGACTTAATAGAGTGAAAACAGAGCTTCCATACAATGGCAGGGGACCCAAAGGGGGTCGCCC
>NW_012115511.1:2674975-2677388 GCF_000951035.1 Colobus angolensis palliatus | reverse complement strand
GTCACCTTCCAAGCTAGGCTTAGGAATTCTTAGTCAGCCTAGGAAATCCAGCTACTCCTGTCTCTCAATTTCACAGGTGTATACATCTGTCAAAATTTATTTAATTGCACAGTTTAATGTATTTATAGAAATAATATATAGTATATCATAAATTATATATAATGTATTACATATAGTTATTTGCATAAGATAATTTATATAATGTATATACTGTGTATGTGTGTATTTTTCTTAGAAACAGGGTCTTGCTCTGTTGCTTAAGCTAGAATGCAGTGGCGTGATCATAGCTCACTGTATTGTTTTTGTTTTTGTTTTGTTTTTTGAGATGGAGTCTCACGCTGTCCCCCAGGCTGGAGTGCAGTGGCACAATCTTGGCGCACTGCAACCTCTGCCTCCTGGTTGGAGCAATTCTCCTGCCTCAGCCTCCCGAGTAGCTGGGATTACAGGTGTGTGCCACCATGCCTGGCTAATTTTTGTATTTTTAATAGAAACGGGGTTTTACCATGTTGGCCAGGCTGGGCTTGAACTCCTGACCTCAGGTGATCCACTCACCTCAGCCTCCCAGAGTGCTGGGACTACAGGAGTGAGCCACCATGCCTGGCCCATCATGGCTGTCTGTAACCTTGAACTCCTGGGCTCAAGTTATTTCCCCATCTCAGCTTCTCAAGTAGGTAGGGCCACAGGCATGCCACCACACCTGGCTAAGAATATTATAATTTATTATATATATAATTATTATTTGTAAGTCATTCTTCAATAAAGTTAATTAGGTGCTGGACGCAGTGGCTCATGCCTATAGCCTCAGCTACTTAGCAGGCTCAGGTGAGAGGATTGCTTGAGCCCAGAAGGTTGAGTTTACAGTGAACTATGTATGTTCCTGCCACTGCACTCTAGCCTGGGCAACAAAGCCCAGACCTTGTCTCTAAAAAAACTTAATAAATGAATAAAGTTGATTATAAAACATCTAAAGTACAGCAGAAAATCAAAACAAATTTTCTGCCATGAATATTTTTATACTCATGTCTTAGCATACTTGTAGAAGGTTTCCGTGAATTAAATTCTGCCAACAGGAAAACTTAATTAAAGCCTATTAAGATTTTAAAATACAGAAAGTGTCAATTGTTCTCCTAAAAGATTGTTACTGATTGGTATTACACAATGTATGAAAGTGTCCATTTCACCCCACCTTTGCGAGTATTGAATAGTTATCTTTTAAATGTTTTCCAATCTGGTGAGAAAAAAAAATTATTGTGATAATATTCATCTTTTTGATTGTAAGTGGAATGGCTATGAATATCTTTTGCTATGCTACTAGAGATATTTATTTATTTGTGAGTTGATTGTTCTTTTCCCACTTTTCCATTAGGCTGTGTTTCTTACTGATATGTGAGAGTTCTTTATACCTAGAAACCTCTCTTCTTTATTTTTTAGCCTTTCAGGCTGTCATTTATCTTCTAATTGTATTCATTCTATCTTTCACTGTACTGTGTTTAAGTTTTGTTTTTTTCCGAGACAGAGTCTCACTCTGTCTCCCAGGCTGGAGTGTAGTGGTGCAATCTCGACTCACTGCACCCTCTGCCTCCCGGGTTCAAGCGATTCTCCTGCCTCAGCCTCCCTAGTAGCTGGGATTACAGGTATGCACCAACATGCCTGGCAACTTTTTGTATTTTCAGTAGAGACAGGGTTTCGCCATGCTGGCCAGGCTGGTCTCTAACTCCTGACCTTAAGTGATCCGCCTGCCTCCTCCTCCCAAAGTGCTGGGATTACAGGTGTGAATCACTGCACCTGACCTGTGTTTCTTTTTAAAGACAACTTATTGATTCCATTAACACCCTGTTGATTCATTAACATTGAACTCATGATCTATAGCATTATAACTCATGCCTGAATGAAGCTTATCTAACAACGTATTTTCTCTATAAGGCATATCACGGCCTTCTTATGCTTAGGAACACTAGACAGCACTATGCTTCTGGGCCATAAACAGTGTGATCACCAACAAAAAGCACAAAAATGTTAAAAACACAACATTAAATATACTGCAAGAGGACACTTGTTTATAGTATGAGAGGTGAAACAAGTATCACGTTGTTCAACCTCAGCTGGGAACATGCACAATGACCTACTCAAATTTTCCTACATTCTGTGCATGTCTGGGAATGACCATGAAAGTTCCACATGTATTGATTTTGGGGTTACAAATAAATTTTAGTGAGTAGGCTGGGCGTGGTGGCTGGCTCATACCTGTATTGCCAGTACTGTGAGAGGCTGAGGCAGATGGATCACCTCAGGTGAGGTGTTTGAGATCAGCCTGGCCAACATGGTAAAACCTCATCTCTACTAAAAATACAAAAAAACTGGGACATGGTGGCACATGTCTGTAATCCTAGCTACTTGGGAGGCTGAGGCAGGA
>NW_012115511.1:2668987-2673700 GCF_000951035.1 Colobus angolensis palliatus | reverse complement strand
CCTGAGGTCAGAAGTTCGAGACCAGCCTGACCAACATGGTGAAACCCTGTCTCTACTAAAACTACAAAAATTAGCTGGGCCTGGTGGCAGGTGCCTGTAATCCCAGCTACCTGGGAGGCTGAGGCAGGAGAATCACTTGAATCTGGGAAGCAGAGATTGCAGTGAGCCAAGATCACAAGCCAGGGAGACAGAATGAGACTCTGTCTCCAAAAAAAAAAAGAGGCTAGCTTTCTTTCACTACCATTTGAACAAATATCCATGCACTTTCCATCCTTCCAAATTATAAATTTTGTTAGGTCACTATTCAGTATTTAGATTGTTATTATACTGTTTCATCAAACTAAAATCTGGCCTAAGAAAGCCTCCATACTCACATACTTGAGTTTTTACCTACAACCCACAACCTAATTTAGTAGGTAAGCAAACTGAACACCTATCTTAGGGGTATGCTTCAATAACCGTTGCTGACTCTCAGCCACTCCCAGCAGCTGGACCTCAAAGACTTACAGCCACCAGCTGTTCAGATCGTGTTCTAAGGCACTAGCTGTTTCTATACCTTGCTTCTGCTCCCTGTACATCTCTTTCCCTTTTGTATGCATAAATTCTCTTCCACTATGCCCACTATACAGCAGCGCTGGAGACCCTCTAAATCTGCTATGACTTGGGGGAGGGTAGGGAGGGGTTGTCCGATTTCACAAATCATTTTTTCCTTGCTAAATTAAACTGCTAAATTATGTTTGTTTAAAAAAATTTTTTAAACAGTACAATTATTATTCATACTCTGATTACACTGCTGCTCATGTATACCTTTTTATTTCTCTTTGTTAATATTTGTCTGGTTTCTTTCTTTGCCTTCTCAATATCTAGCCTCCATTTATCCCATACTGCGATGCGCATGCAAACCTCTCAGCTATTGTGTTGGTATCTTCCTTGTTGTCATCCTGAGCTTTCACTTCACCCCTCCGCTTTATTTTTATTCTTTTTGTATTTTATTTTTTAATTTAATTTAATTTAATTTTATTTTATTTTTGAGATGGAGTCTTCCTGTGTTGCCCAGGCTGGAGTGCAATATCTAGCCTCCATTTATCCCATACTGCGATGCGCATGCAAACCTCTCAGCTATTGTGTTGGTATCTTCCTTGTTGTCATCCTGAGCTTTCACTTCACCCCTCCGCTTTATTTTTATTCTTTTTGTATTTTATTTTTTAATTTAATTTAATTTAATTTTATTTTATTTTTGAGATGGAGTCTTCCTGTGTTGCCCAGGCTGGAGTGCAGTGGTGTAATCTCGGCTCACTGCAACCTCTCTACCTCCTGGATTCAAGAGATTATCCTGTCTCAGCCTCCTGAATAGCTGGGACTACTGGCGCTCGTCGCCGCACCCAGCTAAATTTTTGTATTTTTGTAGAGATGGGGTTTCACCAGGTTGGCCAGGCTGGTCTCGAATTCCTGACCTTAAGTGATCCGCCCGCCTTGGCCTCCCAAAGTGCTGGGATTACAGGCATGAGCCACCTTGCCTATCATTATCTGATTTTTAATAGTTTGTTTGAATCAGGCTGTAAGTAAGGCTCATATACTGTGGTTGGTTGACACTTAAGTCTCATTTAATTTGGGGTCTCCGTCTACATCTTGCATTTTTTTTGCCTTTTTATTTGTTAAAGAAATAAATATTTCCATTTCCTGCAGTGTTTCAGGCATTCTGGATTTTTGTGCCTGCTTCCGTATTGTGTCCTTGACATGGTCCTCTGTCTCCTATAGCTCCTGTCACTTGTAAGTTGGATCTAGAGTCTTCCTTATATTCAGGTGGGGAGGAATGATTTTCTTATAAAGTAATTTTCTAAATTTCTAGATTACCTTTGAAAGGAATTTTTCCAAGAAAGGATGCATGACAGGTAGTTTTTGAAAACCTGCGTGACTGAAAATATTTTTTTGCTACCCTCACATTTGACTTGTGTTTTAATTGGGTTTAGAATTTTAGGGAGAAAGAATTTCTCCCCTCAGAATTTTAAGGGTTTTTTTTTTTTTTTTGCTCCAGTTTTTTGTTTTGTCTTTCAGCATTGTTGAGAAATTCAATGTCCTCCTGATAACCAGTCCTTTGTATCTGACCTGCTTTTATCTCCCTAGAAATGTTTAAGACCTTTTGTCAGAGAAGTCAGTATTCCAGATTTTCAATGATGTCTTGGTGTGCTTGCTGTGTGTCTTTTAAAAATCCATTATGCTGGGTCAGTAGAGGGACCTTCCAGTCTAGAAATTTATGCCTTTCAGTTCTAGGCAATTTTTTCTGAATTATTTCTTTGGTAATACTCTCTTTTCTGTTTTTGCTGTTCACTCTTTAAGAAGCTCATATTATGGGGTTTCCTGGACTGATGTTTTATTTTTGTTACCTTTTCTCCATTTTCCACTTTTATTTTTTTGTTCTGCTCTCTAGGTGATTTTCTTATCTCAATCTTTCTGCCTTTCTATAGTATTTTTCCTTCTATCATATTTTTAAGTGTCAAGGACCAGAACAAGCAGGATTTTGTGAGCTGTGGAAAGAAGTTGGATTTCATTCTAAGTTTAGTAGGAAGCCATAGAGGATTTTGAGCAGGGAAGGATGTTTTACGTATACAAGGATCATTCTCGCTACTATAACAGGTTATCTCTGCTGTAAGCCATTGTATTAATCTATTGCCATATAACAAACCACTCCAAAACTTAGTGCCTTAAAACAAGGCTTTATTTTTTTCTCAAAGTTTTGTGGGTTGATTGGGCAATTCTTTATTTCTTTCTTTTTTTAAGACAGAGTTTGCTTTTGTTGCCTAGGCTTGAGTGGTGCCATCTCAGATTACTGCAACCTGAACTTCCTGGGTTCAAGCGATTCTCCAGCCTCAGACTCCAGAGTAGCTGGGATTACAGGCATGCGCCACCATACCCGGCTAATTTTGCATTTTTAGTAGAGACGGGGTTGGCCAGGCTGGTCTGGAACTCCTGACCTCAGATGATCTGCCTGCCTCAGCCTCCCAAAGTGCTGGGATTATAAGCGTGAGCCACCACGCCTGACCAGTTGGGCAATTCTTTTGCTGGATTCACCTGGGTTTATTCATGTGTCTGCAAATAGCTAGTGGTTTGGCTCGGCCTAGGTGTTCCAAGATGGCTTCATCCAGATGTCTGGGCCTCAGCTGGGACTGCTGCAATGACAGTCTCAGCTGAACTTCTCTCCATGTGTTCTTTCATCTTGTGCTTCTTTGCATGAAGATTTAAGTGGTCCAAAAAGTCAAGCCCCAGTGTACAAGCACTTATCCTGCCTCTGCTGGCATCAACTTTCCTAATATCCTATTGGCGAAAATAAGACAGATGTCCAAGCCCAGTGCCAACGTGGGAGGAGAATGTATGAGGTTGGAGGTGTGATTTTTGGGGAAATAGCTGTAACAATTTACCACATTAAACATGGTTTTAGCTACTTTCCTTTTTCTGATGCTTTGCCTATCAGTTTACCTTCTGATTATAATTTGGTTTTCCATATAAGTATGCTGTCAAGAAAATAATGCACCAATCCATGCACTTCAAATATTTGCTATTGCTGTGATTGTGATAGTAATTTTTTTTTTTTTTTTGAGGTGGTGTCTCGCTCTGTTGCTCAGGCTGGAGTGCAGTGGCTCCATCTTGGCCCACTACAGCCTCCGCCTCCTGGGTTCAAAGGATCCTCCTGCCTCAGCGAGTAGCTAGAATTACATGCACATGCCACGGTGCCTGGCTATTTTTTGTATTTTTAGTACAGACGGGATTTCACCATGTTGGCCAGGCTGGTCTCGAATTCCTGATCTCAGGTGATCTGCCTACCTTGGCCTCCAAAAGTGCTGGGATACAGGCATGAGTCACTGCGCTTGGCTCAGCTTCCGGTATTCTTTATTTACTAGAGCCTTGTGGTCTGTGGACTCCCTTGCTAAGAATCACTGTAGTCCTTGTGATCTATCTCAAGCTTATAATGGTGTATATGAAAATGTAAGAAAATTAGTAATCAATTATCTTGAAATGTTTTCTCTGTTTTGCCAGATATGAACAATATAAAGCCATTGGAAGGGGTAAAAATTCTGGATCTAACAAGGTTTGTATTGGTTTATCAACATTTGGGTTTTTTTTTTTGAGACTGGGTTTTTCCCTTTCCTCAAAAACATTTAATTTTTTGAATTATAAGAAGATACTTATATGCTTATGTTGAAATTTTAGAGAAGAAAATAAGAAAAGAAAAATTCCTGTAATATCATCATTCTATGAGACAATTAGTGTAGTGTTTATGCCTTTTCCCAGTGTGTATTTATATATAATCTTAAAAAACAAAAATTGGAACCATATTGAAATTACAGTTTTACCCACATTTTAAACACAATGTTATATTTTAGATATTTTCCTATGTTATTCAAAATTCAACAAAAAGTAAGATAGTTAATATATCGGTGTCACATAATTACTTAATCATCCTCTAATCTTTCACGATTATAAATTAGGATTCCTTGTACACAAATATTTCCCTCAGTTTTGATTTCTTCCTCAGGATAAAATTCTAGAAAAAGAATTATAGGGGCCAGGCGCAGTGGCGACGCCTGTAATCCCAGCACTTTGGGAGGCCGTGGCGGGCGGATCATGAGATCAGGAGATGGAGACCATCCTGGCTAACACGGTGAAACCCCGTCTCTACTAAAAATACAAAAAAATTAGCCGGGCATGGTGGCGGGC
>NW_012115511.1:2659156-2666132 GCF_000951035.1 Colobus angolensis palliatus | reverse complement strand
CACACACACACACACACACACACATAGTTTTTGGTAAAAACAGGGTCTTCCTATATTGCCAAGACTGGTTTTGAACTCCTGGGAGCAAACGATCCTTCGACCTCAGTCTCCCAAAGTGCTGACATTACAGGTGTGGGTAAGCCACCACACCTGGCCTATGCAGCTTGTTTTAGAAGTTTTCAAAAATTAGCATTATTATTTATGTTTCAAGATCTGATCCTATGGGTCTTAAACAGAATCCCCAAATCAGTGAGACTGGTCTAGTGGTGAATAATGTGTATGTATCTCTAAGACTCACAGGAGAATGATTTATAATTACGTCAACTTAGTAATTGACCGAAAGTGATAGCCATATAAAGTAGAATATCTTTTTGTTTGTTTCCTGCTTTTTTAAAATTTTTTAAATTTTATTTTGTCTTTACAGAAAGTAGAATACTTGATCTGGAAGATTCAATTTCTTGTTAAGTAGATATTCTTAAGAGGCCAAGGCAGTTAGCAGAAGATTCTCTGATGAGCATGAGGAATATCATGTATTAGTATATTTTATTACTTTTTATTATCCCTGCCAGTCTCAGGCGGTAGAAGTACCTGGCAAGTCCTGCTCCCAGAGATGATGCTTCGTTTATTCATTCAGTGATGTTCATCGCTTTTAGTCAGTGTTGGATACATGTGGAAGAATGTTTATTTTCTAGCTCAACATTTGTTTTTTTTCTTTAAAGCTTCTAATTTCCATATTGCTATCTGATTGCAACTCCGCAGCACTTACAACCATTGGTTTTCTTGCATTTTTCATTCCTATAACACATAGAACATTCAATGTGTTAATAATTTCTCTTGCGATTTCAGTTGGCCACCAGGGTAACATTTGTATTTCTATTAATTTTACAAATTGTTGTTCCCTATATAGTGAGGCCTATTTCTCCTTTGTACTTTTTAGTTTCCACCATGGAAACTAAACCACAACAGATCTTTCTTTGTCTAGGCCTTTATTATGTCTCATCGCCATACACTTGGTATCGGGCTTTGTTCCTAGCAGGTGTTTATTGTCCTTTTTTTTTCTTTGTGACAGAGTTTTCACTCTTGTTTCCCAGGCTAGAGTGCAATGGCATGATTTTGGCTCACTGCAACCTCTACGTCCCAGGTTCAAATGATTCTCCTGCCTCAGCCTCCTGAGAAGCTGGGATTACAGGCATGTGCCATCACGCCCAGCTGATTTTTTTATTTTTAGTAGAGATGGGGTTTCACCATGTTGACCAGGCTGGTGTCAAACTCCTGACCTCAGGTGATCCACACACCTCGGCCTCCCAAAGTGCTGGGGTTACAGGTGTGAGCCACTGCATCTGGCCTATTGTCCTTTTTTTGATCAGTTACTATGATGACTTCTCTTCACCCTCCCAATTAATACATTTTAATATTCATATTATATATTTAATTGTTTTGGGTTTTTGAGATAGTTATTCAACACAGATATGAGAAAAAGTGATTTTCATTAAAAGCAGCTTCGTGGTATTTTCACATTTCAGTAGAAAACTAGTTTCATACAGTTCAATTAAATAAAATTTGGTTGTAGTTTTCAGTTTTCTTTTCTTCTTTCTTTCTTTCTTTCTTTTTCTCTCTTTCTCTCTCTCTCTTTCTTTCTTTCGCCCTGCCCTGCCCTCCTTCTCTCTTTCTTTTCTCTTTTCTTTTTTTCCCTCCCTCCCCTTTCCTCGTCTTCTCTTCTCTTCTTTTTCTTTTCTTTTCACGGGATCTTGCTCTGTCCCGCAGTGGCACACTCCTGGCTCAGTGCAGCATTGACCCCTGAGCTCAAGCGATTCCCCCATCTCAGTGTCCTAAGTAGCTGGGAATACAGGCATGTGCTACCACACCTGGCTAATTTTTTCACTGTTTGTAGAGACACGGTTTCACCATGTTGCCTAGGCTGTTCTCAAACTCCTGGCCTCAAGTGATCTACCCTCCTTGGCCTCCCAAAGTGTTGGGATTACCAGCATGAGCCACCACGTCTGGCCTGGTTGTAGTTTTCTGATTTAGTATTAGATTAGATTATTTTTATTTGTGTAACCAAAGAGCATATTACATTTATGTATACTCCTCTTTTTGTAGAGTTAGCCAGTCAGTGGATGTATCTGTGTGCCTGCAGGGCCAGGCAGGGATCCTAAGTGAGGAAAGTGAGCAGGGAAGTGAGCAAGGATGCAACTGAAATTTCAGCATCGTCTCCACTAGGGGACACGAGGCCAGGGCTGTTGGTCTTTTGTTCACTGCTGTGTCTGCTCTGCACAGAGCAGTGTCTGTGACATAGTTGGTGCTCAATAAATATTTGTTGAATGAATGAATGTATCAAAAGGTCATCTAAGAAAGGCAGTGTGAATTTTTAAAGATTTCCAGATTTTGAAATCATGGCAGCTAGTTAGAAACTTAAAGGATTGTGTGGGTCAAATAAAACTGTCTCCCAAGCTGTAAGTTTTTCCAGATTATGTCCTTTATCCCATACATTTCCTGTCATGTGCCATGGACACAGAGCCTTCTGAAACCCCAGTTAAATCAGGAAAGCCTTGTAGGCCTCCAGTTTAGACTCCTGACATTATCTCCACCTGAGAAATGAGTGCAAATGTCTAAAATAAACTACTGGCCTGGCTCAGTGGGATCACTTTGGGAGGCCTAGGCGGCTGGGTCACTTGAGGTCAGGAGTTTGGGACTAGCCCGGCCAATATTGTGAAACCCTGTCTCTACTAAAAATAAAAAATTAGCCGGGCATGGTGGTGCACACCTGTAATCCCAGTTACTATGGAGGCTGATGCAGGAGATGTCATTGGTTTAGTTCCAGTTAGAACTAATGCTTCTTGGCTGGGTGTGGTGACTCACACCTGTAATCCCAGCACTTTGGGAGGCTGAGGCGGGCGGATCATCTGAAGTCAGGAGTTCGAGATGGGCCTGCCAATATGGTGAAACCCTGTCTCTAGTAAAAATACAAAAATTAGCAGGGCATGCTGGCGGGTGCCTGTAATCCCAGCTAGTTTTAGCAATTGATAGTACAATTAAATTATAGTTCTAGAAATTGATAGTACTATTTTTATTTTTTTTCAGTCACTTAGAAACTGCTTTAAATGACTGGGTATAGTGGCTCATGCCTGTAATCCCAGCACTTTGGGAAGCCGAAGTGGGTGGATCACCTGAGGCCAGGAGTTTGAGACCAGCCTGGCCAACATGGTGAAACCCTGTCTCTACTAAAAACACAAAAATTAGCCAGGTATGGTGGTGCACTTCTGTAATCCCAGCTACTCGGGTAGCTGAGGCAGGAGAATTACCTGAACCCAGGAGGTAGAAGTTGCAGTGAGCAGAGATTGTTCCTCTGCACTCCAGCCTGGGCAACAGAGTGAGACTCCATTTCCAAAAAAAAAAAAACCCCAAAGATTAATAGCTCATGTTATTATTTTCAGGAGTTGGAGATGATACACGGACTTGGGGGCCACCTTTTGTTGGGACAGAAAGTACATATTATCTCAGTGTTAACCGAAATAAAAAAGTAAGAATATCATCCCTTTTTGGCTTTTTGTGTGTAATTCTCTTGTAATAGCAAAACTGTTGATATCATTGTGGCTTTTTTTTCTTCCTTAAAGAAATTAAGATGTAATTAATATTTCAAATAAATTAAACTTCTGTTCATTTACCATTCACTAAGTAGAAACAATGGAGCTTTTTACTACTCTTTCTTACATACTAAGTAACTTAGAACATTTCATAAGAATTTATAATGGAAATAATTTTATGAAATAGAAAAATCATTTGATTCCTTACATTTGTTATTATTAGGGAATAATTGCCTAACACTTGGTATTACACTTTAAAAACATCTCCTATCATCCTTGTTAGCGTATTAATATATCCTCATGGTAAATAGAATCAGTAAAGATGATTTAAATATTTCTTCATGCATAAAATAAATTTAAGAGTATGATCTATGATATGTGGCTTTCTTGTCAGCAATAAGAAGAACTTTCATGACTGGGCACAGTGGCTCATGCCTGTAATCCCAGCACTTTGGGAGGCTGAGGCGGGTGGATCATGAGGTCAGGAGATTGAGACCATCCTGGCCAATAAGGCGAAACCCCGTCTCTACTAAAAATACAAAAATTAGCTGGGCGTGGTGGCATGTGCCTGTAGTCCCAGCTACTTGGGAGGCTGAGGCATGTAAATCGCTTGAACCCGGGACACAGTTGCAGTGAGCTGAGATCACACCACTGCACTCCAGCCTGGGTAACAGAGCAAAACTCCATCTCAAAAAGTAAAAAAAGGAAAAAAAGAAAAACTTTTATGATAATATTTTAATGTACATGCTTTATTTATTTATTTTTACTTTTTATTTTGGATTCAGGGGATACATTGCACGCTTGTTATGTGGGTATATTGCATAATGGTGGGGATTGGGCTTCTTGTGTTTTGGTCATCGAAATAATATATATATATATTTTTAATTTTTAGAGTATTGCTGTTAATATCAAGGATCCAAAAGGGGTGAAAATCATCAAAGAGGTACAGTATGATGTACAGAAGGCATCCTACCACCTACGTTATAATTAGGGATTGAAATATCAGAGCAAAAGTGCTTTAAAACTCAATTTTATGGGTGATCTGTACATTTGCAACAAATACCTTTTAAGTATTTACCTTGACTTGTATACTTCTTTGTAAGTGTAATGTGCTTTAAATTTTTTGTATGTTGTGTATCATTATGGTGCTAGCTACTATTGACTGAGCACCAACTCTGCAGCAAATCCTGGGCTTGGGCACTTTGCCCACATTATCTTCTCTAATTCTCAGATTTTACCTTGTAAATGAAGTATTGAAGTCTCATTTACATGAAAGGGAATTGAGTTTCCTGGTACCTAAGTGATGCTCCAAGATTACCTAGCTAGTATGGGGAAAGCTGACATTTGGATCTGGGTCACGTCACTGGAGAGTCCAAGCTTTCTCTAACCCTTACTCAGATGATCAGTATATCCAGACCTGATCTCGGCATCTTTCTTAGAGGAGCTGGAAGGCACAGTGGTTAAATTAAGGATGGATACCTTTGCATGGGGTTTGAATCCTGCCTTCTTTGCTTACTGGCTATATGACTTCAGACAGGTTATATAACTTCTTTGTGCCTCAGTTTCTTCATTAGTAAACTGGGTAATAATAGTACCTACTTTCTTTCTTTTTTTTGAAAGAGTGTTGCTTTTTTGCCCAGGCTGGAAGGCAGTGGCATGATCTTGGCTCACTGCAACCTCCACCTCTTGGGTTCAAGCAATTCTCTTGCCACCGCCTCCAGAGTAACTGGGATTACAGGTGTGCACCAGCACACCTGGCTGATTTTTGTAATTTTAGTAACGATGGGGTTTCACCATATTGGCCAAGCTGGTCTTGAACTCCTGACCTCAAGTGATCTGCCTACCTTGGCCTCCCAAAGAGCTGGGATTTACATGTGTAAACCACTGTGCCCAGCCCAATAGTACCTACTCTCTAGGATTGTTGTTAGAATTGAGTTAGTCTGTGTAAAATGTGTAGACAAGTGCTTGCCACATAGTCAGCACTCATGAGGTATTAGCTGTTACTATTCTATGTTCCTGATGTTAGATTCATCATGTGGGATAAACCTTGTTTTCCATCTTTGCTAAGGTTTACAGGTGAATCTAATGGATGTACAGTATTCTGTATTTGGGGGACTGGTTCTACTAGAACCTCAACATATACCAAAATCTGTGAATACTTAAGTCCTGCAGTACAGGACTTGTGGAACCTGCTTGTATAAGAAATTGGCTCTCAGTGTACATGGGTTTTGCATCCAGTGCATACTGTATTTTCCATCCATGTTTGGTTGAAAAGAATCCACCTAGGGGTGGACTTGCACAGTTCAAACCCCTGTTGTTCAAGGGCCAACTGTACTTAGGGCTATTTGGTTAGAGAACCAAGTCTCAAACTTATTTATTTATTTAGAGACAGAGTCTTGCTGGGTCACCCAGGCTGGAGTGCAGTGGTGCGATCTCGGCTCACTGCAACCTCCGCCTCCTGGTTTCAAGCAATTCTCCTGTCTCAGCCTGCGGAGTAGCTGGGTCCACAGGCACGTGCCTCCACGCCCGGCTAATTTTTATATTTTTAGTAGAGATGGGGTTTCACCATATTGGTCAGGCTAGTCTCAAACTCCTGACCTCAGGTGATCCACCTGCCTTGGCCTCTCAAAGTGCTGGGTTTACAGGCGTGAACCACTGCGCCTGGCCTCAAACTTTATTTTTTACCCAAACATGAACTTAGCTTCAATTGCTCTTCTGCTGCTTTATGTTCTCTATCTCGGTCATTGAAAGATAATCTTTAATTATTAAGATCAGAATCAGGGACCATCCTTTTTGGTTCTGCTGGATCAATGCAGCCAATTTAGAATTTTCGTTAACTAGATGTATTTTGAACCCAAAGCTTGAAAATCATCCTGATCTTACCACCCTGTCTTCCCATATCTTTCGTGTAGCATAACTTAGGTTTGTTTGTTTTTGTTTTTCTTTTGAAACTTGGTTTGATTTTTCTTAATTGTTCTCCTGGCCTCAAGCAATCCGCATACCTCAGCCACCCAAAATGCTGGGATTACAGGTGTGAACCACCATGGCCAGTCAATTGCTTTTAGGTAGTTATACAATTCATAAGTTATATATCTTACTTTCTAAAGGAAAAAATTTTTTTTCTCTAGTCTTTCATATTTCTGGTATAGATTTCTCTTCTGGCCTTAAGAGTAGCAAAAAAGACCAGGCATGGTGGCTCACACCTGTAATCCCAGCACTTTGGGAGGCCAAGGTGGGCGGATCATGAGGTCAGGAGTTTGAGACCAGCCTGGCCAACATGGTGAAACCCTGTCTCTAATAGAAATGCAAAAATTAGCCAGGCGTGGTGATGTGTGCCTGTAGTCCCAGCTACTTGGGAGGCTGAGTCATAGAAATGCAAAAATTAGCCAGGC
>NW_012115511.1:2654317-2658056 GCF_000951035.1 Colobus angolensis palliatus | reverse complement strand
TTTTTTGAGACAGTCCCACTCTGTTGCCCAGGCTGGAGTGCAGTAGCGAGAACTTGCTCACTGCAGCCTCTACCTTCTGGGCTCAAGCAGTCCTCCTGCTTCATCCTTTTGTGTAGCTGGGACTACAGGCATGTGACACCATGCCTGGCTAATTTTTAAATTTTTTGTAGAGATGAGGCCTTGCTATATTGCCCAGGCTTGTCTCAAACTCCTGACCTCAAGTGATCCACCCCCTCAGCCTCAAAAAGTGTTGGGATTACAGGTGTGAGCTATTGGGCCCAGCCAATTATTGTGATTTTTTTTTTTTGAGATGGAATCTTGCTCTGTTGCCCCAGCCTGGAGTGCAGTGGCACTATCTTGGCTCACGGCAACCTCCACCTCCTGGGTTCAAATGATTCTCCTGCCTCAGCCTCCCGAGTAGCTGAGACTACAGGCGTGTACCACCATGCCCAGCTAATTTTTGTAGTTTTAGTAGAGACAGGGTTTCGCCATATTGGCCAGGCTGGTCTCGAACTCCTAACCTCAAGTGATCTGCCTACCTTGGCCCCCCAAAGTGCTGGGATTTACAGGTGTGAGTCACTGCGCCCAGCCAATTTTTTTTTTTTTTTTTGAAACAGGGTCTCACTCTGTCACCCAGGCTGGAGTGCAGTGGTGCGATCTCAGCTCACTGTGACCTCTATCTCCTGGGTTCAAGTGATTCTTGTGCCTCAGCCTCCCAAGTAGCTGGGATTACAGGCATGTGCCACCACATCTGGCTCATTTTTTTGTAATTTTAGTAGAGACAGGGTTTCACCATGTTGGCCAGGCTGGTCTTGAACTTCTGACCTCAAGTGGTCTGCCTTCCTTGGCCTCCCAAAGTGCTGGGACTACAAGTGTGAGCCACTGCACCTGGCCCTTTACAAACATTTTTAAAAGTATGTAGTCACAATTGAAATTTTGGGAAAAAAATTAAAATTAAGGTTTATAGTGCTGCATTGTCCTCTAATTCCTGTAACAGTGCTCTGGGCATCACAATCTGGATTTTGTTCCTGGCAGTTCCTGGTTTACTGGGCTATAGTTTAGTAGCCTGAAGAAAAAAAAACTCCAGTGGTTCATTAAATACAAATAAAACTCTTTGGGAAGAATGCATCTGAAAGGTGTGAAAACATTTCAGAATCCTGTTTACATGCGTTAAGTGCATGTTACAATGAGGAATATTACATAACAATAGGGATGCTGAGTAGTAAAGACTTCGTATTTAGGTCTGTTTTTGGAGACAAGGCCTAATAGTCTCCCAGGCTGGAGTGCAGTGGCACCATCATCTCAGCTCACTGCAACCTCAACTTCATGGATCAAGAAATCCTCCCACCTGAGCCTCCCGAGTAGCTGGGACCATAGGTGTACACCACCTTGTCTGGCTAATTTTTGTAGAGATGGGATTTTGCCATGTTGCCTAGGCTAGTCTTGAACTCCTGATCTTGAACTCCTGGGCTCAAGCAATCCACCTGCCTTGGCCTCCCAAAGTACCGAGATTAGAGGAGTGAGCAACCAGACATGACCATTTAGTTTTCTTGTTTTCTAAAGGTTTTAAAAGGTGTTTTTCATAGATTTAATGTACTTACATTCTAATTTTTCTGCCTAATCTTTTGAGAATCTATTTGGACAGACCATGTAGTCTAGATATTTATTACATTTAAAGGATGTAGAATCCATTCAATACCATGTACTTACAAAAACTTTAAAAGCCATGATTTTACTGACAGTAATGCTTTAAGTAGTTGACCAGAACTTCTGTGTTTATCTAATTTGCTTCATCGGTCTTGTGATTTTTCTGAGCTATTAGAAAGGGAGAATCAATTGTGTAGAAGTTAAAATTCTATCATGTGAGGATTTGTTGAGGGGAAGTCTGACTCATGTTCACCTCTTCCATCAGCTCGCAGCTGTTTGTGATGTGTTTGTGGAAAACTATGTCCCTGGCAAGCTGTCTGCAATGGGCCTGGGATATGAAGATATAGACAAGATTGCTCCTCACATCATCTATTGTTCCATCACAGGTATTTCAACCCCACATCCTTGTCAGTTAAAAGGTTTTCCAGTTTCTGTGTTTTCTTATTGCTGTAAGAAACCTCTTGCTGGCTTTTTTTTTTTTTTTTGGAAGTTATTCTGCTTTCCTTTTTCCCAGGCCATTTAGGTTGCTGAACATTAATTTTTTCTTTTTTGTTTTTTCTTTTTTTGTTTTTTTTTTGAGACAAAGTCTCAGTCTGTTGCTAGGCTGGAGTGTAGTGGCGTGATCTCGGCTCACTGCAACCTCCGACTCCCTGGTTCAAGCGATTCTCCTGTCAGCCTCCTGAGTAGCTGGAATTACCAGGCATGTGCCACCATGTCCAGCTAATTTTTGTATTTTTAGTAGAGATGGGGTTTCACCATGTTGGCCAGGATGATCTCGATCTCCTGACCTCGGGATCCACTCTCCTCAGCCTCCCAAAGTGCTGGGATTACAGGTGTGAGCCACTGCATCCGGCCTTGGCTGCTGAATATTATTAAGGAACATTAACCTAAATGAAAATTTTCATAAATTTATTGGCTATTCATATTTTTTCTTTGAATTATCTGCCTAGAGTTTTGCTAATTTTTATGTTGATGTTTTACAAATGTTTACAAAGTACTGTTATTAACTCTTGCATAGGTGAATTTACAGTTGAAAACAATTTTTTTTTCTTTTTTGAGACAGAAGTCTCACTCCGTCGCCCAGGCTGGAGTTCAGTGGTGTGATCTTGGCTCACTGTAACCTCTGCCTCCTAAGTTCAAAGGTTTCTCCTGCCTCAGCCTCCCGAGTAGCTGGGATTACAGGTGCCTACCACCACGGCCTGGATGATTTTTGTATTTTTAGTAGAGACGGTTTCACCATGTTGGCGAGGCTGGTCTCTAAATCCTAACCTCAAGTGATCCACTAACCTTGGCCTTCCAAAGTGCTAGCATTATAGGCATGAGCCATCACTCCCGGCCCACAGTTGAAATGTTAATTGACTTTAAGGTAATAACATAGGAGCCCAAGGTATCCCTTCAATATATTCAGAAGCGCTAAGCCAAGAGAAGGAAAAGAGTGGCATAAAGTCTTCCGATTGTTCCGTCCTTGCCAGTGAACTGCTTATATATGCATGTATTTGTATGTTTAGGCTAAAGGGAAAAAGTCACAGTGTTAGTTAGTTTTCTGTAGAATTACTTAACTCTTAATTAGGGATGCAATAGAGAAAAGTGACTCATAACATAAAATGTTATATTAATAGTTTGCATCAGAAAAATTCCTAGTATTATAAGTTTTTACTCAGTCATCCACCAAATATTTACTGCAAACCTATGATCTTCCAGGCAGTAGACTCAGATTCTGGAATACAGGAGTGATAAAAATCCATCTGTGCTCTCTAGAGCATTTGTATTCTAGGTTAGGGTGATAGATAGTAAATAAATAAGCACTTTATTTTTGTTTTTGATAATTGAGTCTGGTAGTTGGCAAGGGGTTGGGGTGAGGATAAGTTATTTCATACTGGTAGGTGAGAGAATGCTCTACCCATATGGTGACATTTGAGTAGAGACCTGCATGAGGTAAAGGAGTAATTTTTTTGTGTTTTTCATAGAGATGGGGTTTTGCCATGTTGACTTGGCTGTTCTTGAACTCCTGGCCTTATGTGATTGGCCTACCTTGGCTTCCGAAAGTATTGAGATTATAGGCGTGAGCTACCATGCCTGGCCAGAAGTGTTT
>NW_012115511.1:2649887-2653998 GCF_000951035.1 Colobus angolensis palliatus | reverse complement strand
TTTTTAGTAGAAATGCGGTTTCACCATGTTGGTCAGGCTAATCTCGAACTCCTGACCTCATGATCCACCTGCCTTGGCCTCCCAAAGTGCTGGGATTTTAGGCATGAGCCACCGTGCCCGGCCTTTATTTTATTTTTTGAGGCAGAGTCTTGCTCTGTCACCCAGGCTGGAGTGCACTGGGGCAATCTCAGCTCACTGCAACCTCTGCCTCCCAGGTTCAAGCAATTCTTACGCCTCAGCCTCCAGAGTACCTGGGGTTACAGGTGTGCACCACCTTGCCCGGCTAATTTTTGTATTTTGGGTAGAGACAGGGTTTCACCATGTTGGCCAGCTGGTCTCTAACTCTTGACCTTAAGTAATTCACCTGGCTCGGCCTCCCAAAGTGCTGGGATTACTGGCATGAGCCACTGCACTTGACCTCTATCTCATTTTTTACTTCCTCTTTACTTGCCAGTTTCCCTCATGCCGTTGACAGTTGTTATTCTATTCCCAGATCCACATGTAATGCAGAGCACATGATAGGGGTTCTACAGCCAATAGCAATTTTTTTTTTTTGAGACAGAGCCTCGCCTTGTTACCCAGGCTGGAGTGCAGTGGGGCGATCTCCGCTCACTGCAACCTCTGCCTCCCACATTCAAGCGATTATCCAGTCTCAGCCTCTTGAGTAGCTGGATTACAGGCGCCCACCACCACGCCTGTGTAATTTTTTGTATTTTTAGTAGAGACGGGGTTTCACTATGTTGGCCGGGCTGGTCTTGAACTCCTGACCTCATGATCCATCCGCCTTGGCCTCCCAAAGTGCTGGGATTATAGACGTGAGCCACCGCACCTGGCTAATTTTTTTCGTTTTTTTTGAGATGGAGTGTCACTCTGTTGCCCGGCTGGAGTGCAGTGGTGCAGTCTTGGCTCACTGCAACCTCCACCCGCTAGGTTCAAATGATTCTTCTGCCTCAGCCTCCCGAGTAGCTGGGATTCTAGGCACCCGCCACTATGCCCAGCTAATTTTTGCATTTTTAGTAGAGACAGGGTTTCTCCATGTTGGCCAGGCTGGTCAACAGCAGTTTTTGAATCAGTGAATGAGTAATCAGAACTTAACTAAAGAGTTCAATAGTTGCAATTTTTCCTGCATTCTACTTTTCAGAGATAGGGATAAGTAGTAAATAGTATGCTTACATTTTCCAAAGAAACTTTCAGAGAATAGCCGGGGGTTAGTACATACTTAGCTTTATCTGTGATTTCTTCTATAGCTTATCTATGGCACTACATAATGATCATTGCTTTAAGATACCAAAAGAGCCTATACCATGAAGCAAATATTCTATTACTGTCATAGATCACTGTGCCTTAGGTCTTTTCCTAAGCTAGGAAAAGGAACTGGGTGCACTTAGAGATTTTAAAAAGGAACTAAGCAAAAGCTTTACTCCTTATTATTCAGTAAGTTTATCTTAAAATAGATATCTGAAAATATTTTTTTACTGTAAAAAGCTTCAAAATATTTTGTTTTTTTTCTTTGAGATGAGGTCTCATTCTGTCACCCAGGCTGGAGTGTGCAGTGTCATGATTATAGCGCACTGCAGCTTCTAACTCGTGGACTCAAGCAGTTACTTTGCTTCTGCCTTCCAAGTAGCTGGGACTACAGGTGTGCACCCTCACGCCTGGCTAAATTTTTAATTAGAAAAGTTTTTTTTTTTGTAGAGATGGGGTTTTGCCATGTTGCTCAGTCTAGTCTAGAACTCCTGGGCTCAAGTGATCCTTCTGCCTCAGCCTCCCAAAGTGCTGGCATTATAGGTGTGAGCCACCATGACCGACCTATTATCTGTTGTTTTAAAAAATATTCATAAAAAATAAAATACTGTAATTTCTATGCATTCAGGTTAGTGGAGTTATTATAATAATTTGCTTTTCACAGTGTAATTATCAATATGATGATATTGTAATTGCCCAATGGATTCACCTTGCCTGCTGCCTCAACAGAGCTGATTTATCAAGACAGGGGACTTGCAATAGAGGAAGAGTTAATTCATGCAGAGCGAGCTGTGTGGGAGACTGGAATTTTATTATTACTCAGGTCAGTCTCCCGAGCATTCAGGGATCAGAGTTTTTAAGGATAATTTGGTGGGTGGGGGAAGGCCAGTGAGTCGAGAGTGCTGATTGGTTGGGTCAAAGATGAGATCACAGGGAGTTGAAGCTGTCCTCTTGTAAGGAGTCAGATCTGGGTGGGGGCCACAGATCAGATGAGCCAGTTTATCAATCTGGGTGGTGTCAGCTGATTCATCAAGTGCAGGGTCTGCAAAATATCTCAAGCACTGATCTTAGGAGCAGTTTAAGGAGGGTCAGAATCTTGTAGCCTCCAGCCGCATGACTCCTAAACCATAATTTCTAATTGTGTAGCTAATTTGTTGGTCCTATAAAGGCAGCCTAGTCCCCAGGCAAGAAGGAGGTTTGTTTTGGGAAAGGGCTATTACCATCTTTGTTTTATTTTATTTTAGAGATGGAGTTTTGCCCTTGTTGCCAAGGCTAGAGTGCAACGGCGCAATCTCGGCTCACTGCAATTGCTCCCTCTCGGGTTCACATGATTCTCTTGCCTCAGCTTCCTGAGTAGCTGGGATTACAGGCATGCACCACCACACCTGGCTAATTTTTTTTGTATTTTTAGTAGAGACGGGGTTTCTCCATGTTGGTCAGGCTGGTCTGGAACTCCTGAACTCAGGTGGTCCACCCACCTCCGCCTCCCAAATTGTTGGGATTACAGGCATGAGCCACCGTGCCCAGCCTTTGTTTTAAACTATAAACCATAAACTAAATTCCTCCCAAAGTTAGTTCCGCTGATGCCCAGGAATGTACAGGGGCAGCTTGGAGGTGTGTTAAGAAGCAAGATAGAGCTGGTTGGGTCAGATCTCTTTCACCATCTCAGTTACAATTTTTCAATGGTGGTTTCAGTATCTTCATATAAAGTAAGCTGCAGGCTGGGCACAGTGGCTCAAGCCTGTAATCCCAACACTTTGGGAGGCCAAGGTGGGTGGATTACCTAAGGTCAGGAGTTCGAGATCAGCCTGACCAATATGGTGAAACCCTGTCTCTACTAAAAATACAAAAATTAGCCAGGCGTGGTGATGTGTGCCTGTAGTCCCAGCTACTTGGGAGGCTGAGTCATAGAAATGCAAAAATTAGCCAGGCGTGGTGATGTGTGCCTGTAGTCCCAGCTACTTGGGAGGCTGAGTCAGGAGAATCACTTGAACCCGGGAGGTAGAGGTTGCAGTGAGCCAAGATCGCACCACTGCACTCCAGCCTGGGTGACAGAGTGAGACTCCATCTCAAAAAAAAAAAGGAATGGCAAAAAAATCCCTCTCCATTTAGGCCTTGGTGCCTTGGATTGCTAATATAATGGGTCTAGTTTATAGAAACAGTTCCAAAGTATTATACAAGTCAATCAGCTGGATACATGAGAGCTTCCAAAAGTATGACTCCTTTGTCAACTAGGCTAACCAAAAACAGGTTGTGTAAAAACTGAAACTCTGCTTAGAAAACCTATATGGAACTTAGTATTATTGTGGCGATATGATTTGATAACTTTTGATCATGTGTTATCCAATATTTCAGACAATTTTCTATGTTAATTAGTTGACAGTCACAATATCATTTTTACGGGCATGTGTTATGGTCAGCATAGCAATGCATGAGTTTTATTTTCCTATGACATTGTGTTATGAAAAGTTAAAACATTCAGAAAAGTTGAAAGAATAATGAACTCTCATTTATCCTATGCCTAGGTGAAACGATATTAGAATTTTGCTATATAGCATGCAGTTTATTTTCTTTCTTTCTTCCTTTTTTGTTTTTTGAGGCGGAGTTTCGCTCTCGTCTCCCAGGCTGGAGTGCAATGGTGTGATCTCGGCTCACTCCACCATCTGCCTTCCGGGTTCAAGCAATTCTCCTGTCTCAGCCTCCCGGGTAGCTGCGACTTCAGGTGCCCACCACCATGCCTGGCTAATTTTTGTATTTTTTAGTAGAGACAGGGTTTCACCATGTTGGCCAGGCTGGTCCTGAACTCCTGACCTCAGGTAATCTACCTGCCTCGGCCTCCCAAAGTGCTGGGATTGCAGGTGTGAGC
>NW_012115511.1:2629059-2646142 GCF_000951035.1 Colobus angolensis palliatus | reverse complement strand
AGCCGTAGTGATTTATTTATTTATTTATTTATTTATTTATTTGGAGGCAGGGTCTCCCTGTGTTCCTCAGGTTGGAATGCTTTGGTACAATCTCCACTCACTGCAACCTCCACCTCCTAGGTTCAGGTGAGTCTCCTGCCTCAGCCACCCGAGTAGATGGAATTACAGGCGTGCACCACCATGCCTGGCTAAGTTTTGTATTTTTAGTAGAGACGGGGTTTCACCATTTTGGCCAGTCCAGTCTGGAACTCCTGACCTCAAGTGATCCACCCACCTCGGCCTCCCAAAGTGTTGGGATTATACGTGTGAGCCAGTGTGCCCAGCCCTGATGATTAACTTCTGTACTGAATGACAGATTCTGTACATTGTAGATGATTCTTGGCCACTAGATCTCACTTTTTAAAATGTGCTGTTTAATAGATCCATAATCATATTTTTTTTTCTGTCTAAACAATAATATTTATATGTGTGACAGAGTGAGGGAGATATTTTTTTCCATTAGAATCCTGTAATCTAATGGAAATGTTGAGGTTTAAAATGTTAATATAGGTAAATTATTTCTGAATGATCATATTACCATAAAAGTGCTGCATAACCAACAAATGCAAAATGCTATATGACAATAAGCATTTATTTTTGTTTCCCATGTCTGTGGTTGGCTGGGATTCAGTTGATACAGACTGGTTAGGTTTGGCTCCAAGTTGTGGGTTGGGGGACTAGTATGCTCTGCATGTCTGTTATCCTCCTTGGACCAGTGGCCACCAAATGCATCTCCCCTTATAGGGAAAGGTGGAGTGCAAGAGAACAAGCCCATTTTCATCAGTGTGTTTAAAGCTTTTGCTCCCAATGCATCTGCTAACAAATGGAATATTTGTCAAAGCAAGTCACATGGCCAAGTCCAATACTGATGGGTGGTGAAATACGTTCTGTTTCAGAGGGAGGAACTACAAAGTCACATGGCATAGGGCGTGGGTTTCTAGCAGGATGACAGTTGAGAATAACAATACATTTTATCATATTATAATAATATGATATCATAATAATAATTATACATTTTATGACATCACTGAGTCAAAGAAAATTCTAGCCTACTTGGGAAGCCCACACTTCCTAATGATTCATATTCATAACCAACTGGTTAGGGTCAAAAGTTCTTCTGGGCCTTGACTTAATGATTGGAGAGTGTCTAAGTTTTCTTACAGTTCTCAAATTCTGTATTAACATTTTAGTATGGCGAGTGGCATTGGAGATACATTATATAATTCAGTAGTTCTCAGATAAGGAAGAATGGTTCTATCATGTGCTTTTTAGTGATATAATGGAGGAATGAGAGGGGGATAGGCAGATATGTGTAGTCTGAAAACATACCTCTCATTATTCTATAATCTCCTCATTCTCACCTCCTGACAATTATTAGAATAACATCTATATACTCAGTTCTTCTTTATTTCCTGATAATGAAACAGATCCAGACCTAAGGTCACACAGCTATTTAACAGCAGATGGGTTTAAAACAGGTTTCTTGACTTAGTAGTAAGTGCCTTTATGCTTTCCATACTTAGACATATCAATAAGTAATGACATAGATTTTGTAATTAGGTGACACTGAACAGTGCTACTTGAGAATAATATATTTTTGCCATTTTCCTTTTTTTGTTTTTTGAGATGGAGTCTCGCTCTGTCGCCCAGGTTGGGGTGCAGTGGCGTGATCTTAGCTCACTGCAAGCTCCGCCTCTCAGGTTCACGCCATTCTCCTGCCTCAAGCCTCCCAAGTAGCTGGGACTACAGGCGCCTGCCACCACACCCGGCTAATGTTTTGCATTTTTACTAGAGACAGAGTTTCACCGTGTTAGCCAGGATGGTCTCAGTCTCCTGACCTTGTGATCCACCCGCCTGGGCCTCCCAAAGTGCTGGTATTACAGGCGTGAGCCACTGCGCCCGGCCTATTTTTGCCATTTTCTTTCACTTGTTGTTAATTTTATTGGCAATGATGGAAGTCATGAACAAATTTATTAGTCAGGGAGTCTAAATTTCAACAGATTCTTCTGGAAGCCAAAGCCATTCATGAGTCTTGAGTTTGTGTGCATAAACAGCAAGGTTCATCTCTTTTTATAAAATTTGATTTTCTTGGCCGGGTGCGGTGACTCACGCCTGTAATCCCAGCACTTTGGGAGGCCAAGGCGGGCAGATCACCTGAGGTAAGGAGTTCGAAACCAGCCTGACCAACATGATGAAACCCCATCTCTACTAAAAATACAAAAATTAGCTGGGTATGGTGGTGGGTGACTCTAATCCCAGCTACTTGGGAGGCTGAGGCAGGAGAATTGCATGAACCTGGAGGCGGAGGTTACAGTGAGCCGAAATCATGCCATTGCATTCCAGCCTGGGTGACAGAGTGAGACTTCATCTCAAAAAAAAAAAAAAAAAGTTTGATTGTCTTGGTAATCAGCGTGTCTGTGTGTGTGTGTGTTTTTTTTATAAGACTGATTACATCAGTCTAAAGTTGCACATGTTATGATTGAGATCCTAGACTTTCCTGATGTTTCCCAGTGGTATTGCTGTCTTGTCAGTGCTGTCCAAGCCCAAATAGTTTGTTCTCACTCATATGTTGGCCTTACTGCTGATGAGAGTAATCTTAGAATGGCTGGGAGATTGACTTTAATGCACTCTGACAGTTGTGTGGTTGAAATTGCCTCAGTCTATGAAATCTGGTCTGCAGGACAAAAATGCTAGAGTGATCACAAGGGAGGAAGGACTTGATTATTTTTATTAGCACGGTCCTCTTATCATTTCAGAGGGAGCTGAGTATGCACATTAGGGGGCAGTGTTTAAACAGCTATTATTCACTAGGAATTATTTTTGTAAAAAGGGCGGTGTTTCCTGTGTACCTCTGGGTAGAAAGACTCTCTGAAGGACGTATTTATATTTGTGAAGTGACCACTCTATATTTCTCTAGACTTTTAGAATTACAATGGTATTTCCCCTAACAATTTAATTTTAAATTGTACCTTCTTTCCTTTGTATCTTCTGAACATGTTATTAATTATGAAAATTTAGCAGTAGGAATCCTCTCCACTACATTTTAAAATGTTATTTCTTCTCTTCTTGTTAACTTCATTACTCTTTCTTTCTGGAAGGATAAACATTTCATTATATTATTGACTAGACTGAGTTTGTAGTGGGAACACTGTATATGTCATTTAATGAAGTTTCCTTATTTTTTTTAAAGGAAGAGGGTTTGAAAAGTGCCTTTTTGATTTTTGTGAATTCCTCAGGGACATTTCCTTAATCTCCATTTATATAGCATTACATAGAAGTAAAATCATACAAAATATGTGTGTTTAAAATATGAAGACATACAAGGTAATGAATAGTACAAAATTCAAGAGAATGATTAACTCTGGGGAGTGGGGAGGGAGGATGTGGGACAGGGAAGAGAGACATAGAATTTCAATTATATTCGCAAAATAAGCTGACTGGCTGGTACATGAGTATTTGTCGTTCTGTATTTTATGATTAAGTAAGAATAAAAGATTCAGAAATGCCCACATAGCTCCCCTCCTTTTTTCTTTCCTTTCTTCCCTTCCCTACCCCAAAACAACTATTTATTGAGCTTCTGTATACTTCTGGCTGTGTTGAGTGTTCAGGGCAAACAATGTAGACACTGTCCTTGCATTTTTAAGGAGCTGACAGTCTAGGTCAGAGACATTCTATAAACAAGTTAAAACATATAATAAATACAACATGTATTAGCAAACTATACTATTATGAAAGAATAAAATAGTACTGTGGTGGAGATTAATAGAGGAGGGGTGGCATGGTGTAAATAGGCTTGTCAGGGAAGGCTTTTTTGGGGATGTAACATTTAAGAGACCTGAAGGATGACAAGGAGCCAGCCATGTAATGAGCAAGGGGAGAAGTGATTCAGGCAGAGAGAATACCATGTGCAAAGTCTCCGTGGCAGGAAAGATCTAGATGCCTTTAAGGGTCTAAGAGAAAGCCAATGTGTTTGGAATACTATAAACTGAGAGCAGTATGCTTGAGACGATACTGCAGAGGTGTGCAGGGGCTGTGGCATGCTAGGAGGGATCTGAGCAGTGGAGGGGCAGGATCATAATCTTTAAAAGAGGTAGGATTTTTCAGTAGAATGCAGATTAAAAAAAAAAAGAGGTAGAATTCAATTCCTGGTTGACTGACTTCATTTTAGGCACTGGAGATTGAAATGGGGCTCATGTTTCACAGAGTAGCTATAAAGATAATTTTTTAAGGATTATTAAAGGCCCTCATAGTGTTTAAGAGTCAATAGCAGAGAATGGTGAGCCCAAATGGATGAGGCAAATTATTTAGCAACTGCATTCTACATTCATATCACAGCAACGAGAATACAAAACAAAACACTGCTGCAGTTGGATTCTTACGGCATGAGTTAGTCTGTGTGTGTGTGTTCTTATTTTCGGCATATTCACCACATAACCATAGCTTAAAAAAAGATAGAATAATTAGAATAGGATCTGCAAATCCATACTGCAAATTCATAGATGTTTTGAAGGTGAGAAAAGACATTAAGACTAGAGAGAGGGAAAAGAAGGAAGGAAGGAAGAGGGAATGAAGGAAAAAGGAAGGAGGGAATGAAGAAAGGAAGAAGAGAAGGAAGAATAAAATAAGAGAGGCAGAGTGGAGTAAAATGGGATAATAATCAGCAAGATTTTAAAAAAATTTCTAAAGACAGTAGTCTAGATTAGCTCATCTGGCGATATTCACATGGCATGAAGCATCATTTGTACTCTGAATAAATAATCAATATGGAGATGATAGTTCTTGACATTAAAGGAACTCTCATAGTCAAAACAATTGAAAACTACTGGTCTAAATTATGAATGTCTCTGTTGCACTCTCTTACATCAGGAAATATTTTTTCACCAGAATTTCAGGATATCGTGGCCATATGTCCCACTTTATAGCCAGTGATCTTTAGTGAAAGTGTGGTTTCACATATTTACCATTTCATATTAAGCTCATTATTTAAAGAAATAATGACACCATCTCTGCAGGCTGGAGTGCAGTGGCCGGATCTCAGCTCACTGCAAGCTCCGCCTCCTGGGTTTATGCCATTCTCCTGCCTCAGCCTCCCGAGTAGCTGGGACTACAGGCGCCCGCCACCATGCCCGGCTAGTGTTTTGTATTTTTTTACTAGAGACAGGGTTTCACCGTGTTAGCTAGGATGGTCTCGATCTCCTGACCTCGTGATCCACCCGTCTCGGTCTCCCAAAGTGCTGGGATTATAGGCTTGAGCCACCGCGCCCAACCAATGTAGGGTTTCAAAACACAGCCCTTGGAGCTAAGAACTCAGGTTATATTTTGTCTGTAGACATGAACTGATTCCAAAAAATGACTTTATGCTTTCATTTTATTCCCCAACGGCATAACCTTTTATCTTTAAATATTTCTTTTTACCCATACACATATAGCAGATGTGTTACACGATTGGACTTACTGGAGTACAAGCAGACACTTTCTTCTCTCCCAGCCCACCTCTGCAAACCTGCGCTATCCACTTATTCTCTTTGCTCATAGATGAAATCCCAAGCAAGTCCTGTAGATTTTTTCTCCCCAGTTATTTCTTTTCTTTTTTTTTCTTTTTTCTTTTTTTTGAGACAGGGTCTGGCTCTGTTGCCCAGTCTGTAGTGCAATGGTGCAATCTTGGCTCACTGCAACCTCTGCCTCCTGGGCTCAAATCATCCTCGTCCTCAGCCTCCTGAGATGCTGGGACTACAGGCACATGCCACCACGCCCGGATAGTTTTTGTATTTTTGGTAGACATGGGGTTTCGGCATGTTGCCCAGGCTGGTTTTGAACTCCTGGGCTCAAGTGATCTTCCTGCATCGGCCTACCAAAGTGTTGGGATTATAGACATGAGTCACCATGCCTGGCAGTTACTTCGTTTAAAGTATTAGTGTTCAGTCCAGTCTAGTATCAAAACCTCAGGCTCTTGTCCAGTTTATGATGTCTCCTTTTCTCCCACTTCAGGCTACTTTCTTGGGAATGTGAAGAGTATGTGTGTGTGTTTGTATTACAGGTGCATATATGTTGCATGTGTGTGTGTTTGTATTATGTATGCACGTGCATGCATGTGTGTGCATGTCTATGTGTTTTGGAAGAGCCTAGTCAGTTTCTTCATTATCCATCTTTTCCTATTGCTAGCTGCTATTTGTGATTTCTTTAGAATCAGGCCCTCCCAGGGAAGGGAAGCGAGTTAAAGGGTGCAAAAAGGCTATTACTTGACTGCTATAGTTGTAACCTGCAGTGGAGCCTTCTGTGTGCCTGAAGCTCTGTAGGTGGCTCTCTTTTTATGGGGAGCTTTGTAGTCTCCTCAGAGACCTCAGATTGTAGTTCTCCCGCTTCAGTCCCTGTTTTTTTGTTGATGTCTATACACAGAGTCTATCTGTTATGATCACCTTGTCCTATAGGCAGCCCTCATGGGTAGAATTCCTTTTCACACAAACTCCTTCTGCTTTCCTCATGGTGAACTTGGCCCATGGGGAAAAATCCTCCTTCCTTCTTGTCACCATTGACAGGTGTACAGTTTATTCCCAACTCTTAGCTCTGTTGCCTTTAGCTGATGTAGCCATAACCCCTTGCCTTTGGTATTCTTTTAGACACATGCCACAGGTGCTTAGGTAATTCAAAATTCCCAGAATTCCCAAATTCCCTTGGCATGTGCCAAGGTCTCTGATTCTTTTTTGGAGGTCTCTCTTGTGTGGCTTAAGTTAAGGGGGAAACAGCTTGCTCCTCTCTTATGACAGAATTAGATGCCTAGCATATAATAACAACTCTTTCCAAGGAAATTCGACTGAAGGTTTTATTTAGCTTTCCACCTTTTCTCACATATCCTCAAATGGATGATAAGCTAATGGCAGCAAAACTGGTTTCATAATCTTTTAGTGTCATCTGTGCTAGTATTCTGGCACTTAGGACATTTCTTGGGGGTTTGAAGCCTCAGATGAAATAGAGAAGGAGTATCTTTGGCACATTCTTTAAAGCAAATTTTGCTGAAGAAATATGTTTTTCAGGTAGTGAGGAATAATGTTAAATCGAGTGAACATGAGATAGCTGTCTTCAAAAGTTTTTAAGTATGGAAATAGAATATTTATTTAAGTTGGGTGCAGTGACTTACGCCTGTAATCCCAGCACTTTGGGAGGCTGAAGTGGGCAGATTGCTTGAGGTCAGGAGTTCGAGACCAGCCTGGCTAACAGAGTGAAACCCCGTCTCTACTAAAAATACAAAAATTAGCTGCATGTGGTGGTGCACGCCTGTATTCCCAGCTACTCGGGAGGCCGAGGCATGAGAATCGCTTGAACCTGGGAGGCGGAAGTTGCAGTGAGCTGAGATCGCACCATTGCACTCCAGCCTGGGCATCAGAGTCAGACTCCATCTCAAAAATGAAAAAATAAAAAAAAGAAGAAGAAAGAAAAAAAAGAATATCTATTTAATAAGATAAAAATATTTAGGCTAATGCTGTAGATATTTCCAACTATTTAAACTCAATTGAAAAGGTTAACTTTTTCTGTGTATATAATTTTAAAATATATTTTCTTGCTATGAAAAATCAATTTAAAGTTGATATTGAATTGTTACTGGGTATAAGAAACATTATGACAGTTTTCCTTGGAATTTTTTTTTTTTTTTTGAGACAAAGTCTCATTTTGTCACCCAATTTGGAGTGCAGTGGCATGATCATAGCTCACTACAACTTTGACTTCCCAGGCTCACATGATCCTCCCACTTCAGTCTCCCGTGTAGCTGGGATCACAGGCATGCACCACCACACCTGGCTAATTTTTTGATTTTTTTGGCAGACATGTGGTCTCACTGTGTTGCCCAGGCTAGTCTCAAACTCCGGGCCTCAAGTGATCCTCCTGCCTTGGTCCCCCGAAGTACTGAGATTACAGGTGTGAGCCAGCCACTGTGCCCAGCCTACTTGGGAATTATTTATGAAACTGTGGGATTAAGAAAATCTTGGAGCCGGGTACGTTAACTCGTGTGTAATCCTGGCACTTTGGGAGGCCAAGATGAGAGGATTGCATGAGGGTCAGGGTTTGAGGCCAGCTAGGGTGACATAGTGAGACTTTGTCTCTACAAAAAATAAATAAAAAAAAATTAGCCAGGCATTATGCTGCAAGTCTGTAGTTCCAGCTACTCAGGAGGTAGAGGTGGGAGGATCACTTGAGCCCAGGAGTTGAAGGCTTCAGTGAGCTCTGATTGCACCACTGCACTCCAACCTGGGTGACAGAGTGAGAATTGGTCTCTTAAAAATAAAAAGAGAAGGCCCAGTGCAATGGCTCATGCCTGTATTCCCAGCACTTTGGGAGACTGAGGCAGGTGGATCATCTGAGGTCAGGAGTTCGAGACCAGCCTGGTCAACATGGCAAAACCTTGTCTCTACTAAAAATACAAAAATTAGCCAGGCGTGGTGGCACATGCCTGTACTCCCAACTACTTGGGGAGGCTGTGGCAGGAGAATCGCTTGAACCCAGGAGGTGGAGGTTGCAGTGAGCCAAGACTGCGCCACTGCGCTCCAACCTGGGCGACAGAGCAAGACTCCATCTCAAAAAAACAACAAAACAAAAATAAAAAGAGAAAAGGAAAAAGAAAAATGTACTGGATTGGAACATGGATAAAGTGATTTCCCATTCTATTACAAGTGACAAAATTGGCCGGGCACGGTGACTCACTCCTGTAAATCCAAGCACTTTGGGAGGCCGAGGCAGGCAGATCATCTGAGGTCAGGAGTTTGAGACCAGCCTGGCCAACATGGTGAAACCCCATCTCTACTAAAAATACAAAGCTAGCTGGGCGTAGTGGTGCATGCCTGTAATGCCAGCTACTCGGGAGGCTGAGGCAGGAGAATCACTTGAACCCTGGAGGCGGAGATTGCAGCTAGCTGAGATCATGCCATTGTACTCCAGCCTGGGTGACAGAGCAAAATTCCATCAAAAAAAAAAAAAAAAAAAGTGACAAAATTGTTCATCTTAGAAGAGCTCTGCTGGGTGTAATTATGGATATGCAAGTACCTTCTCATGACACAATTTTGTACATAAATGTATGTGGTCTTCTTCAATTCCCAGATATTTTTATTTTTCTGATACTATTGATTTAAAAAAGAGAAACCCAAAACTTTAACAGGAGACTGAGCTGTTTTTCTACATACTTTAAAATTCCAGAAGCAAAGAGATCGCCTGGGCCTAGAAATATGGTATCAATTTAGTATAGATCATTACCCACCAGAATCAATTGGTTTCATCTTTGGTCTCTAACTTCTGATATATGGTTAAAATAGTTTCCAATTTAAAGAATCTCTTGGAGACTAGGGACCAGCAAAAGGAAAAAGATGACAATACTAGTTAATGTCACAGCAGTAGTTATTTCAAAACTTTCACAAATTGAATGTTTTATAGATCGTGCCAGATAAACATGCCAGGACTTAGCCACCATCCAAAAACCCTGTCATCAAAACTGAATTGTTTCCCCTTATGGTAATAGGCCTGGGAAATAAATCCATAAATTTAAAGAAGCAATGTTAGATAAGAAAAAAATTTATACTTAAAAGGATAAAAACATACATGTTAGATAGTGTTTAGATAGCATTTATCTCGCTAATTATTTTTTTCATTCTTTGGATGTTTCTTCAAGCCAGCATTAGTGCAATACCACAACTTTCAGCCTTTTATTTGAACCTCAGTATATTTAATGACAAAGTAAATATATGTGGAATAGGTAATAGTCATGAAGCTGGAAAGATCAGGGATTTTGATGGTATACCATATTGTGGAATCAGTGAAATCCAACTTGTAAAGAATATATTATGCACAAAGGTTTTTCAAGCGAAAAATATCAAAGTTTAAGAAATTTGGCAAATGTACAGTTAAGTTTATGTGAGGGATTAGTTCCAGGACCTTCTATGGATGTTGAGGTCTCTGTTATGATTGGCCTAGTGTTTGCATATAACTTATGCACATCCTCCTGTATTCTTTAAATCATTTTTAGATTACTTGTAATATGTAATATAAAGTAAATGCTGTGTAAATAGTTGTTATACCTATTGTTTAGGAAATAATGACAAGAAAAGAAAATGTACATCTTCAGCACAGATGCAAGTTTTTTCCTAATATTTTCCATTTGTGGATTGGTTGAATCCATGGATGTGAAACCCACGGATACACAGGGCAGATTGTATTTAATTATAAAAAAAAACTAGTCTGGTCAGGTGCGGTGGCTCATGGCTGTAATCCCAGCACTTTTGGAGGCTGAGGCAGGAGGACTGCTTGAGCCTAGGGGATAGAGACCAGCCTGGGCAACATAGTGAGACTCTGACTCTACAAAAAATAAAAAAATTAGCCAAGTGTGGTGGTGTGCACCTGTGGTCCCATCTCTTTGGAAGGCTGACATAGAAGGATTGCTTGAACCTGGAAGGTTGAGACTGCAGTGAGCTATGTTGCACCACTGCACTCCAGCTTGGGTGACAGAGCAAAGATCTGTCTCAAAAAAGAAAAAAGAAAGACTAGTCTAACAAGCCACCAGTTAGGAAATGGGCAAAGGACTTGAATATACACTGCTTCAAAGAAGATATACAGATGGCCAATAAGCATATGAAAAATGCTCAACATCATTAGCCATTAGGGAGATGCACATCAAAACCACAATGAGATACCTACCATCTCACTCTCATTAAGATGGATACTGTCAAAAAACTGGGAAACAACAAGTGTGGCTGAGGATGTGGAGAAATTGGTACCACTATGCACTGTTGGTGGGAATGTAAAATGGTTCAGCCATTCTGGAAAACAGTGTGGACATTCCTCAACAAAATTAAACACAGAAACTGGGTGTGGTGGCTCACACCTGTAATCCCAGAACTTTGGGAGGCTGAGGCGGGTGGATCACTAGAGGCCAGAAGTTCAAGACCAGCCTGGACAACATGGTGAAACCCTGTCTCTAACAAAAATACAAAAATTAGCCGAGCGTGTTGGCAGGCACCTATAATCCCAGTTACACCAGAGGCTGAGGCAGGAGAATCGCTTGAAACCCGGAGGCAGAGACTGCAGTGAGCTGAGGTTACGCCAGAGTGAGACTGTCTCAAAAAAAAAAAAAAAAAAAATTTAAACAGAATTAGTATATGATTCAGCAATTTTATTTCTAGGTATATAGCAAAAGAATTGAAAGCAGGACCTTGAAGAAGTATTTGTACACTCATTTTCATAGCAGCATTATTCACAGTAGCTAAAACATCAAAGCAACCCAAGTATCCATTGACAGGTGAATAAATAAGCAGTAATGATGGAATATTATTTAGCCTTAAAAAGACAGGGAATTCTTACACATGCTACAAGGAAGAACCTTGAAGACATTTTGTTAAGTGAAATAAACTAGTCAGAAAAGGTCAAATACTGTATGAGTCTACTTATATGAGGTTCCTAGAGCAGTCAAATTCATAGAGACAGGAAGTAAAATGGTAGTTGCTAGAGGTTGGGAGGAAGGAAAGACTGGGGAGTTAGTGTTTAATGGGTATAGGGTTTCTGCTTTCCAAGATGAAAAAGTTCTGGAGATGCATGGTGGTGATAGTTATACAACTATGTGAATATATTTGATGCTGCTGCACTGTACACTTAAAAATGGTTAAAACAGTAAATTTTTGTTATGTATATTTTGCCACAATTTTAAAAAGTAGGAAAAAAAAAAAGGAAAGAACAGTCTAAACTATAAGGTATTCTATGGAAGAAATTCAGATTACTATGGCACAACTAGTAGAAATACAAATAAATATTTGACAATTAGGTATTGAATATGTAAAATATTCTCTTGTTCAAGAATAAATTAATTCTTTTTTTCTTGCGCTGTCGCCCAGGCTGGAGTGCAGTGGTGCGATCTTGGCTCACTGCAACCTCCGCCTCCCAGGTTCAGGTTCAAGCAATTCTCCTGCTTCAGCCTTCCGAGTACCTGGGACTACAGGCGCACACCACCATGCCCGGCCAATTTTTTGTATTTTAGTAGAGACGGGGTTTCACCGTGTTGTCCAGGCTGGCCTCGAACTCCTGAGCTCCGGCAATTTGCCTGCCTCCGATTCCCAAAGTGCTAGGATTACAGGCGTGAGCCACCATGTCTGGCCTACTTTTCTTTCTTTGCCATACGTCGGTTTTTGCCTCCTGCACACCCTCAGTTGTGTTTCAAACCCAACATATTGATACAATGATTCCATTAAGCTGTATGTACACACACACACACATATATATATATTTTGGTTATATATAAAGTTTCGGTGCTGCAAAAGAAATAGCACTCGAATATAAAATTTTCTTTTTAATTCTCAGCACGGCAAGTTACTTCTATATAGAAGGGTGCACCCTTACAAATGGAACAATGGTGAGCGCACACCTGGACAAGGGAGGGGAAGGGGTTCTTATCCCTGACGCACGTGGCCCCTGCTGCTGTGTCGTTCCCCTATTGACTAGGGTTGGACCGCACATGCTAAACTAATTCCGATTGGCTAATTTAAAGATAATGGCGGGGTGATTGCTTTGGCGCGAGTCAGGGCAGAGCAGGTAGCAGATAGTTGTAATGAGTTGGGGTGGAGCAGGTGATCAGAATGAGTCAGGGTGGTGTACGTAATCTAAAAAGGTTGCTTTATGAGGAAGTTTAAAAGTAGAAGGCAAAGAAATTGAACATACTGACATTAATTCCTTGAAAAGGAATTTAGAACTCATATCTAACAGTCTGTCACCCAGGCTGGAGGGCAGTGGCATGATCTCGGCTCACTGCAACCTCTACCTCCCGGATTCAAGCGATTCTTGTGCCTGTCTTCTGAGTAGCTGGCATTACAGGCACCCACCACCAGCCCTGCTAATTTTTGTATTTTTAGTAGAGATGGGGTTTTGCCATATTGCTCAGGCTGATCTCAAACTCCTTTACTGATTGATTGATTGATTGATTGAGAGTGAGTCTTGCTCTGTCGCCCAGGTTGGAGTACAATGGCATGATCTTGACTCACTGCGACCTCCACCTTCTGGGTTCAAATGATTCTCCTGCCTTGGCCTCCTGAGTAGCTGGGATTACAGGTGCCCACCATCATGTCTGGTTAAGTTTTGTATTTTTTAGTAGAGACGGCGTTTCCCCATGTTGGCTAGGCTGATCTCGAACTCTTGGCCTTAAGTGATCTCCCTGCCTCAGGGAGTACCGGGATTACAGGCATGAGCCACCTTGCCGGCCTTAGACTTGAATTATTTTTTACGTACACGAGGCATGGAGCTTATTGGATATAAGCTTTTTGATCCATCATTATTACCACCTTGAGACCTGTAGTATCTAAGACAAAAGCTAATGTGGAAGGCATAGAACACTGGATGTGTGGCCCAGACATGTCTCAGGTGAAGATGGTGGAGAGAAAGAGGGACAACGCCCAGGTGGAATCTGGGCTTGTGAGTGACATTAGTGGAGCTTAATATGTTTCATTCTCATACCCCACCTCTCACACCACCACATTCCCAGCATTTCTTTGGATTCTTTGCAGTTCCCAAATTTACTTATCTAGAGCAGGGACCTGGAAGAATTATTTCCATTCTTGGGAATGTGGGCACAAGACTCACATTCTTGGCTTTTACATCATAGTGCATTTTCTATCCTAAGTGTCCTCAGGGCCTAGATTTTTGAAGCTCAAAAGGGAACAAATAATGTACCTTTTTTCTCTACATCCTGTGGTGTTATCCCTGCCTTTAGGCCATGAATACCAAATACTCTAGATCGGGGGCCTACAGAGTGTTTCAGTAAACTACCAGAGAGTAATTCTGTTTTTTTTTTATTATTTTTTTTAAGACAGGGTCTCACTCTGTTGCCCGGGCTGGAGTGCAGTGTCATGATCACAGCTTACTGCAGCCATGACCCTCTGGGCTCAAGTGATCCTTCCACCACGGTCTCCTAAGTTTGTCAATTCTAAAGAACCTGGGCAACTAGTGAGACCCCGTCTCTAGAAAAAAAAAAAAAAAAAAAAAAAGAAATTAGCTGGGAATAGTGGCACATGCCTTTAGTCTTAGTTATTTGGGAAGCTGAGGCAAGAAGATTGCTTGTGCAAGGAGTTTGAGGCTGCAGTGAGCTCTGATCAAGCCACTGCACTCCAGCCTAGGTGACAGAGCAAGACCCTGTCTCAAAAACCAAAAATAAGATATGTGCCCCAAATAGTATGGCCACATTATATATAAAACAAAAAATGATAAAACTATAAGGAGGAACATGTAAATTGATGATTATAGTTCAATATACATATATTTTTTGTTTGTTCGAGACAGTCTTACTCTGTTGGCCAGGCTGGAGTACAGTGGTATGATCTCGGCTCACTGCAATCTCTGCCTTCCGGGTTAAAGCGATTCTTCTGCCTCAGCTTCCCAAGTAGCTGAGACTACAGGCGTGCACCACCACGTCCAGCTAATTTTTGTATTTTTACTGGAGACAGGGTTTCACCATGTTGGCCAGGATGGTCTAATCTCTTGACCTCGTGATTCACCCACCTTGGCCTCCCAAAGTGCTGGGATTACAGGCGTGAGCCACCATGCCCAGCCTACAGTTGAAGATTTTAATGCGTCTTTCTCAGTGATTGATAAAAGAACAAAAATAGTAACTGTGAGGTGATGGTACATTAATTAACTTGATGATGGTAATTATTTCACAATGTGTATGAGAACATATCATATATCATAAATGTATACAATTTTTGTCAATTATACTTCAACAAAGCCAGAAAAAATTTAAAACTAAATAAAAATTTTGAAGGTTTTCTTTCTATTGGTCAAGATTATTAATTATACTATACAAGTCTTTCATATCTTTAATTTTTTGGTGTGTTGTCATCAATTTTCAATTATCTTATCAATTACTGAGAAAGATACATTAAAATATTTATTATTCAAATTTGACCAACTTTTCCACTTATCCTTTTGTGTCCCAGGATCCAATCCAGCATGTGGTACTGCATTTAATGATTATACCTCCTTCGATTTCTCCAATATGTAACAGTTTCTTAGTCTTTCCTTGTTTTTTTGACCTTGACAGTTGTCAGAGACTTGTCAGATGTTTTGTAGATGTCCTTCAAGTTGGGGTTGTCTGATGTTTTCTTGGGAACTGAGTTGATGGCTTTTGGGAAGACTATTACAGAGGTGAAGTGCCCTTCTCTTTGCATTATGTCAGGGACTATCTGATGTCACCGTGACATCACTGATGACGTTAACTTCGATCTCTTCGTTAGGATGGTATCTGCCAGGTTTCTCCAGTATAAATTTACTACCCTTCCTTTTCCATATGATAGTCTTGGAACTCAAGTTCAGCCTCCTCTCTGCTGAAGGAGAATGAAGCTTCACCTCCTGAGGAAGGGGAGTATCTCTATTATTTGTAATTGTTCTGAAAGCAACATTTGTTCTTTCCCAGTTGTTTGTTTATTCAGTGATTTGTTTATGTCAGTATTGACTTATGTATATTGGTTTTGTTCTTCAAGTTGTAATCCAATACTATTTTTTTTTTGTTTTGTTACTAAAATTTCTCAGCTTTGGCCAAGGGTTGCTGTTTCCGGTTGGCTTTTGTGTCTTTCTGACATGCCACTATCCTTTCAAGATTTTCTTTTCTTCTCTCTCCTCCTTCTCTCCTTCCTCCTCCTTGCATCAGCCCTACAACTCAGTGCTTGTTTTGACAAATTATCTCATGGAATCCTCAAGATAGCCTTGCAAGGTAGATAGATATTATTATGTCCATTTTTAGGTTTTGAAACTGAAGTCACATCGTGCTTGGCATAGTCAGACCATGAACTCAGAGGTTTGAACCACACTATTATCAACTGCTAAGCTATGTACTCTCTCCTTTTTCTGACAAGTTCATGTTCAAAGAGAGAGGTTAGTTGAGGAGGTTCTTACTGATAGAGTTGAAAATTTTCTTATAACCGTTGCCCTGCCTTTTAGACTCTTCTGTCACTAAGAATTCAAAATGAACAAAACAAGAAAATTCCTGTCCTCAAGAAGTCCATGTTGTAGTTGGATAATGATAGCAATGACTGAATACTTACTAAATGTTAGTCACTATTCATCACTTCACATGTATTACTTGACATAATATTTATAATATATTACATAATATTTACAGTAGCCCCATGGGGTAGCTTCAATTATCATTTTAAAGTGAGAGAACTGAGGCACAAAGAGGTTATGTTACTTGTCCAGGATTACTCTGCCACTAAACTAAGATAGGGTTGTGATTTGCACCTCTTTGTGTGTCAGAACTTAGGGACTGGGAGCAGAGAGTTGTAGTTGTGGTGATGTTCTTTATGAGCAGTATTGTGGGTCTAAACTGAGATTCAGTGAAAGTAGAAAGCTGGGCACGGTGGCTCATGCCTGTAATCCCAGCACTTTGGGAGACCGGGGGGGCAGATCATGAGGTCAGGAGTTCGAGACCAGCCTGGACAATATGGTGACACCCTGTCTCTACTAAAAATACAAAAATTATCTGGATGTGGTGGTACATGCCTGTAGTCCCAGCTACTCAGGAGGCTGAGGCAGGAGAATCACTTGAACCCGGGAGGTGGAGGTTGCAGTGAGCCAAGATTGTACCACTGCACTCCAGCCTGGGCAACACAGCGAGATTCTAGGAAGGAAGGAAGGAAGGAAGGAAGGAAGGAAGGAGAAAGAGTGTGTGTATATGAATAGAGGAGAGAATATGTATGTCTACATGAGATCAGTCACATAGGCATTCCCTCCATGGGGAATGAGAGAAATAACTGAGAAAGATCCCTAGAGTTTCTAGCATGGTAGATACATTAGGGTCTATCAAAATTAAAGGTGTCTCTGTTTTTCTGGGCCACATTATACTTTGAACACTTCTTTTTGAGGCAAAGTCTCATTCTGTTGCCCAGGATGGAGTGCAGTGAAGCAACCTTGAGCTCCTGGGTTCAAATGATCCTTCCACCTCGACCTCCCAAGTAGCTGGGACTACGGGCATGCGCCACCATGCCCAGATAATATTTGTGTGTGTGTGTGTGTGTGTGTGTGTGTGTGTGTA
>NW_012115511.1:2623089-2628321 GCF_000951035.1 Colobus angolensis palliatus | reverse complement strand
AAGAGATTAAGCTATTAAGCTCATTAGTATTAAGAGATTAAGGTTTGGAACTTCTATAGCATGAATGGTTTGGGATTTTGGAATTGATGTTTCTCTGTTGGTAAGTAGAGTTAGATGACTATATCCTGCAGCCCAGACGTTTTAGTAAATATCTGAGCTATTATTACCTTGTATAGAACAGAAATTATTGATATGAAATGCAATTTACTTACGGCTCTCATCCAAAGAGAAAGGCTTTTTTTTTATGTTTTATTATTATTATTATTATTACTTATTTTGGGAAATAAAAGGCCCTTTAAAAAAAGAATTTTCTTCATTTTGTCTTTTGGCAGGTTCACAAATAGCTTACAAGAAAGCAAGATGGGACTGGGTGTCGTGGCTCACACCTGTAATCCCAGCATTTTGGGAGGCTGCGGTGGGCCAATCACCTGAGGTCAGGAGTTCAAGACCAGCTTAGCCAACATGGTGAAACCCCGTCTCTACAAAAATACAAAAATTAGCTGGCATAATGGCGGGTGCCTAGTAATCCTAGCTACTTGGGAGGCTGAAGTGGGAGAATCCCTTGAACCCAGGAGGAGGAGGTTGTAGTGAGCCAAGATCGTGCCACTACATTCTGGCCTGGGCGAAGAGCAAGACTCCGTCTAAAAAAAAAAAAACAAAAAACAAAAAAACAAAAACAGAAAGCATAATAGGACATGGTTGCCTAAGTTTGCTTAAGAAGGGTGGTGGTCGGACGCAGTAGCTCACACATGTAATCTCAGCACTTTTGGAAGCCAAGGTGGGTGGATCACCTGAGGTCAGGAGTTCCAGATCAGCCTGGCCAACATGGTGAAACCCCACCTCTACTAAAAATACAAAAATTAACCAGGTGTCGTGGTGCATGCCTGTAATCCCAGCTACTCATTTTGGGGGCTGAGGCAGGAGAATCGCTTGAACCTGGGAGGGGGTGGTTGCAGTGAGCTGAGATTGCGCCATTGTACTCCAGCCTAGGTGACACTGCGAAACTCCATCTCAAAAAAAAAAAAAGAAAAGTGTTGTAATTTATTAATAACCTCTCCATATAAGAAAGAATAAAAATCATTACAGGCAGTCAGGACGTTCAGAGCATGTCTAAGGATTTTCTTTGTGGTATTCTTTTTACTCTATTCATTTGGATACTGGCATTTGTCCCCTCTCAGTCTTACACTGAATGGCAAATTGTTTACGGAGTCTGTTTCTGAATTTAGCAAGAGTTTACTGCACTGAGGTTTATAGTCTCTTGTCTTAACTGCCTGATACTGTGATTAAACTAGGGCCACAGATCCCATTTGATGTTTACCCTTCTCCCTTGCCCACCAACCTGTCTTGAATTGATTCCAGAATTATTACTTTTCTTTTTTTTAAGACAGTGTCTCACTCTGTCACCTGGGCTGGAGTGTCATGGCGCCATCTCAGGCTGGCTAAGACCTCTGCCTCTGGACTCAAGTGATCCTCCCACCTCAGCTTCCCAAGTGGCTCGGACTACAGGCTCATGCCACTGCACCAGGCTAATTTTTGTATTTTTTTATAGAGAAGGGGTTTTCCCTTGTTGCCCAGGCTGGTCTTGATCTCCTAACCTCAAGCAATCTGCTGACCCTGGTCTCCCAAAGTGCTGGGATTACAGGCATGAGCCACTACACCTGGCCAACTTCCAAAATTATTGTTGTCTCCACACCTGCTTACAGTGCTTTTCCTCAGGTATCAAAGCATCCCAGCATGTTGTGCCCTTCTCCCCATCCTCCTATACTTTCTCTTCTGTTGTGTACTGGTAACTTGGAATCTCTGAATGGCTGTAGAAACAGAAAAGTGGATGGGACTTATGGAAGACCCAAATTTGGGTTTCAGAAAGCTATCTGTTGTTTGACATGCCGTTTAGAATTAATGACTATACCAGGATACCCTTGGAACATCTTGCATTTGTGGGCTGAAACATTTGGCTACTTGCCACAGGGTTATCCTGAAAAAAGATGGGCTTGAAAAACTGTCACTAGTGTCACTTGAATTGGTCATCCATGGTTGGGGAGTTCCATTCCAAGAGGATAATTTACACAACTTAAAATAAAGGGGGCCAGGTGTGGTGGCTCACTCCTGTAATCCTAGCACTTTGGGAGGCCGAGGAGGTGGATCCCCTGAGGTCAGGAGTTTGAGATCAGCCTGATCAACATGGTGAAACCCTGTCTTTACTAAAAATTAAAAAATGATCTGAGCATGGTGGCATGCACCAGTAGTCCCAGTTTTTGGGAGGCTGAGGCAGGAGAATCATTTGAACCCAGGAGGCGGAGGCTGCAGTGAGCTGACATTGTGTCACAGTGCTCCAGCCTGGGCCACAGAGCTAGACTCTGTCTCAAAAAAATAAATAAATAAGTAAGTAGAATAAAGGGAGTGAAAAAGCAAGAGGTGCTCTTTAAAATTATTATTCGCTCTTTGGAGAAATACACACATGTACTACTTTGTAGTAGTAACATTTTTGTTAAACAATAGAAGCCTGGCTCCCACTTCTCCAAATGAAGGGGTGGGGGGGAAAGTGTTGTAATTGGATGTCATGATCAGTCATCTCAGTTATAAAAGTTAGGTGACATTGTCTCTTTGGGACGTTGTGCCCAGGCCATGTGAATGGAGATTGTTGAAGGATAGGTCTCTCTCCACCAGGTATGCCAATCATGGTGGTAGGGGTGGTGACTTCTGTCTGGATGTTTAAAATGTACATTAAACAGACACAATGAAATACAAATTTAAAAAAACTAAAAAACTTATTACCAAAGGGCAGAAAAAACCTGTGCAAATAATACCTTAAATTAAAATTAAGAAATTAAAAGACAACTTGTTAATTAAAAATCTTTTTGATCCAACTTTCTTCCTTAGAATTCTAAATCTTTTGTTCACTCCCTTATAACAAGTGTCAATTAATTAATTAGAACCTGGTAAAAATAAGGAAGTTTACCCTAATTGCTGGCTGTTTTTTTTTTTTAGTATAGGAGCATATGAAGAAATAAAGCTTTTTTCCCAACTCATTTGAAGGCAGTTTGTACTGTTTTGATTCAGAATAGGAGACACATGATTTATCATTTAAGAATGTGCTTCTTAATCCTTTGCACCAATGATGCTTTTTGGGGAAATTCTCTACTAAACATGGTATGTGATGTTATCTTCCCTTTAAAGTGTTTTTCCCAACTTTGGCCAGTTTTGATGTTTATCATATCTCATAGATCTATAAGTATTTTGATGAGATGTTGAGAGGCGTGCTGGTATGGCTGTCTGCTGCCATGCTGACCCAGAAATAGGAACTACTTCTGATGCACTCCCTGATATTCCATCTGGCTTTAATGATATTCCCAGAGTGTTCCAGATATTTATATGCATCTGGTACAAAGTTATTATTAATTAAAAACATAAACCTGGCTTTGCAACTTGACTATATCAAGTGGAAAGTTGTTATTGTTCATGAGTTTTTGATAAGTCTGTTACCAAGTATTTTTAAGCCATTAGGCCATCAAGCCAAGTGATAGTCCCTGAGTGACAATGGAGGAAGCACCACTTAATCTAAGTTGCATGTGGAGATGACAAAAATCTGAGAGCCTTTAATGATTTCATCCACCCCATTTAACTTAGGGCTACAAGGGAAAGTACTCTTTATGCAATAGTTTCTCAATTAATGTGGGAAATTTTCTCTTCTTGGCACAATTCCACAAATAACATAGATATATTCGTTTTCAAGAAAATAATGCCAGCCTCACCTTAAGTTTCTTATTTTAGCATTGCAAATTCTAAATTATTTTTGGAGTAGCCACAGAAAAATTTTGAACCTGAGCTGACTCACCCAACACAAAATGTTTTGACATTATCTTCCTTGTTTGGATTGTTGAAAGAGAATGTAAATTTATCTTACTATTAGCTTAGCTCAAACAATGAGGAAGTTAAGTTAATTGATATGAAGCCACATTTTCTGTATTGAAGATGCATTCACAGGACAATTTTTGTTTTAGCTTTTTAGAGTCAGTGTTTTTATCACTGGAGATACAAAATATATGAATGTGCTTAGATCCCCACTTGATATTTGTCATGCACTTACCAAAAACAACCCAAAAACAAAAGGCAGTTTTCATTTATATTCATTTTGAAAATACACTTTTAAATTATTATTATCAGAAATCTAATTATAGGCTGTAATCCCAGCACTTTGGGAGGCTGGGGCAGGCAGATCACCTGAGGTTAGGAGTTTAAGACCAGCCTGGCTAACACAGTGAAACCCCATCTCTACTAAAAATACAAAAATTAGCTGGGCATGGTGGTGCCTGCCTGTAATCCCAGCTACTCATTTTGGGGGCTGAGGTACAAGACTTGCTTGAACCTGGGAGGAGGAGGCTGCAGTGGGCCGAGGTCATGCCACTGCACTCCAGCTTGGGTGACACAGCGAGACCCTGTCTCAAAAAAAAAAAAAACTAATTATAGAATAAAGCATGTTTTCATTATTTATTTTTTAATTTAGAAAGCTATTGCTCTTTTTTTTTTCTTTGGCAGTGTTTCGCTCTGTTGCCCAGGCTGGAGTGCAGTGGCACAAACTTGGCTCACTGCAACCTCCGTCTGCCGAGTTCAAGTGATACTTGTGCCTCAACCTCCCAAGTAGCTGGGATTACAGGTGTGCACCACCATGCCTGGCTAATTTTTGTATGTTGGCCAGCCTGGTCTTGAACTCCTGACCTCAGGTAGTCTGCCCGCCTTGGCCTCCCAAAGTGCTGGGATTACAGGCCTGAGACACTGCATTCGACCCCATAATCATTTTTAATTAATAAATGTTAATTGAATGTTCATAGTTTCAGAAGAAACAGTTCTATAGAATTTATAATCTGATGGCAAAAGAAAGGGGCTTCACTGGGACCTCTGGAAGATTTTTGTTTCCTGAGCTTGGTGGATGAGTGGATTTATATATGATTCACGCCTGAGATATTTAGAGACTAAGAGGATGTCTGGAGGGCTGCGGTTTGGGATGCCACTGCAGTTCTGCAAATATTTCCTGTGGAATGGGGTAAGAGAGAGAACATTGTGTGCTGGTTTTAGAGCCTGTGCAAGTGGGCAGAAGGAAGCTGGTGGTGTGCTGATGGTGCCTGGGGCTGAGGAGGGACTTAGAAGTGACCAGGTGGAAAACAGATAGATTCATCAATGTAAAAAATTCTGGCGGTGAGAGATCCCCAATGATGGAGTGGAAGAGATCTTGGA
>NW_012115511.1:2619679-2622164 GCF_000951035.1 Colobus angolensis palliatus | reverse complement strand
TTCCTTCCTTCCTCCCTTCCTTCCTTCCTCCCTTCCTCCCTCCCTCCCTTCCCTTTCTTTTTTTTTGAGGTAGTCTTTCTCTGTTGTGCGGGCTAGAGTGCAGTGGCATGATCTCGTCTCACTGCAACCCCCACCTCCCAGGTTCAAGCAATTCTCCTGGCTTAGCCTCCCAAGTAGCAGGGGCTACAGGTATCTACTACCACGCCTGGCTAATTTTTGTATAGAGATGAGGTTTCACCATATTGGTCAAATGGGTCTCGAGTTCGTGACCTCAGGTGATCCACCTGCCTTGGCCTCCCAAAGTGCTGGGATTACAGGTGTAAGCCACCGCACCCAACCTATTTTTATTTCTTGCCCCAGTTGTGGAATCAACCATTTATCCAAGAAGCCCTGGTTCCATTGAGTGACAAAAGGTATTTAAAAACCAAGATCTGAGAATTAGATGTGCTTACAACTGCAAACTTTTTAAACCACCCATTAGTTATTCTATAAATGATCATTTTCACCAGGGCCATCACATGTTATACATGCCATTACATGCTCTTTCTCCTGATTTCACATTCTTTTCTGCCTAGGATTTGCAGCCACTGTGTATGTTTGCCTATTTAGGAAGCATTGCTTGCCCTGAAGTCTGCACTTTTGAAAAGACTTTAATTGCTCTCACTTTGGGCAGTTCAAAGGTTACTGGATTTTATTTACTATCTTACTTACTTTAGTTACTTTTATTCTGTTCTTTCTATATTTATTAAATAAAGATGTAGACTGTACTTAATTGTGTTTTCCTCTTGGCGATGGAACAAGGCTGAAGGTGATTCTTGTTAATTTATTACTCATTTGGGTTATCCATTTATCTGGATTTGATTTGAGATGTTGTTTAGTCTTGGTTTGTAAAGAGATCTGTACTGAACGTTTCTGTGTTCTTTGCCTAAAATGTCCTTTCACAGGCTGACGTAGTGCTGCTATTTGGAGTGTGGGAATCCAGCTATAGGGAATTGGTTTTATGTGAGAGTCTGGCTGAGTCTTTATTTTCTTTTCTACTAAAAGATTATGTTTTATATTCCTGTCATTTGAAATTGGATTTTGCTCCTGACAATGAAAAATACCTAACAATGGTAATTCTCTTCATTCTTTAATGATTCTATGATCCATCTGCCAGAATGTGAGCTGCATTCATTTTGTAAAAAATGTTTGATCTTTGGGACATAGATATAATTGCTGATGTAGTTTCTTTAGATTCCATGAAAATATATTTAAATTCTTAATTTGAAGACAAATTTTGCGATTTATTTTCATTTAGTCTGTATGGTTTATAATAGTTTTTTTTCCCTCCTTATCTGACTAAGTGTTCTAGGATTTAGGATGATCTGTGAGTGTGTGTGTGTGCACGTGCATGTGTATAAGTGTGTGTATGTGATTGTGATTTAGTTAAGGTCACTTTTAGCAAGATACATTGATATGGTTATCAGAGCCTTTGAAATTGTAGACTCCATTTGAATAATAGTTTTGAAGACTTTTTTTTTTCCTTAAAAAAACAGTGTATATTGTAGGCAAGATAGTATCTTGATACTTAGCTCCTGTCAATCTTCTGAAAACATTTATTTTGATAGTTTATGTGAAAAACATCACAGGCATGCATGGAATACTGTAAAAGGCGAAAATATGCACCAGTCAGGTGAAAAGTGTTTATTAAATTCCTGCTATACTACTGTTTCCTGTGTCCCAGTGTTCCCACTATTCAGATCAGACCGGACCACTTTTCGTGATCTGTATGGATGTTGATGTTCCAAGTAGGGAGGAATTGTGACTCTGCCTTTTGTGTTGGCCTGAATTTGGGGAGTGCTCCTCCTGTGGGGTTGCAATCATTCTCAGTTGTTCTAGGAAGGCTGTCTATAGGTGCATCCACACTACATTCCTGTGGGAGAAGCCCCGCTGTGTCTACAGTGGGGTACCATGAGGGAACAAGACCTTTTAGTATCACAGAGGCTGCCTGCCTGTTGGGGTAGAAGGTGCTATTTAGTTGAGGAAAATGAAACATATGCGTATGAAACAATTGCCAGGCAAAACATACCTTTATGTATTAGCATTCCCAAGTTGGATATAGTAAAACAAAGTGGGAATTCTGTAATAAAGACAGATATCAGTGTAAACTTTTTTCTTTTTTTGTTTAGTATGCTTTTGCTGCATCACAGGATACTGCTTAACTTACCAATTTATTTACCTTTGGTGACTAGGGACATATGCTGCTTGTTATTACATTTCAGAAGTTTTAGGTGCTGTGTAGTTATCCAGTTTTGCTGCCTTTCTGTGGTAGAGATTGAGGGGTCCAATTTCAAAGGTGATTGAAGTAGTAAACCATATTAATCAGATTTTTAGTCTTTGAATAATATACGAATTTTTTTTTTTTTTTTAAATAGGGAGTCTCATTCTGTCGCCCAGGCTGTAGTAAGTGGCTTGATCTTGGCTCACTGCAACCTCTGCCTGCTGG
>NW_012115511.1:2590999-2619009 GCF_000951035.1 Colobus angolensis palliatus | reverse complement strand
ACAGAAGCACAGATTGCTAGGAATTCAGATCCCTGAGAGAACGGGATTTAGAATGGGTGCCTTCTTTTTTTTTTTTTTTTTTTAAATAGGGAGTCTCATTCTGTCGCCCAGGCTGTAGTAAGTGGCTTGATCTTGGCTCACTGCAACCTCTGCCTGCTGGGTATAAGCAATTCTCCTGCCTCACCCTCCAAGTAGCTGGGATTACAGGCGCGTACCACCATGCCCAGCTAGTTTTTGTATTTTTAGTAGACATAGGGTTTCACCGTGTTGGCCAGGCTGGTCTTGAACTCCTGACCTCAATTAATCCGCCTGCCTCAGCCTCCCAACTTGCTGGGATTACAGGTGTGAGCCACTGTGCCCGGCTAAGATTGATGAATTGTTGATACTCATGGAAATATTTTGTAAAATATTACTCATAGTAATGAGTGTTTACAGTTCAATAATTTTAGAATCATAGAGAGTAGCTTTGTATCTTTGGGTAAGGCACTCAGTCTTTCAGAACCTCAATTTTCTCAATAATAATTAAACTAGGGCAATAAAATTTACTTCGTATAGTTCTTGTGAGACTTAAATGAGATGACACATGAAGCACCAACACAGTCTATAGAATACAGAAGTGCTCTGTACAGTGTTGACTATTATTATTATAACCCTAAATTACTGCTATTAGTTGACTTTATGGAGTCTTTGGGTTATATGTTAATTTAGATTGGCTAGCAGGTATATTGAGAGGTCTCTTGCTGTATTAAAATTTACACAAATCTTATTGGAATTGTGCTGAGGTTGGTTTTGGAATCTTGCATGTAGAAAAGTGACTATCTGTAGGTTGGAGATGCTGTATCTGTACCCTGAGGACAAAAGAGAAAAGGAAATAAAGCAAAATGAGGTACAACTGTGTGAATCTACATTATCATACACATGACAGAAGGATAAACTACTAAATTGACAGTATGGTTGTGGCAAAACTTCTTTCAAAGTGATGAGAAGGTTTTTCACCAGGTCAATAGAAAAAATGAAGTGAAATCCTGTAAGACTGTAAAACTTTGAACCATTTGCTGACCACGTCTCATTTAGTTCTCACAAGGGAACTGTCTGTAAAACAAAAAAACACAAAGACTAAAAACACTAGAGAACTGACTCTTGGTTTTGTTTCTGAATTAACTCCATAAAAGTAAAAAGTGGCTAAGGAGAATCTTCTGAATAGAAAACTAACTCTTTTTCTTCAGGTGTAGGATATCCAGTGTGGAAAACTGAAATGAGCATTAGTTCTAGTTTTGTTATTGCTTGGCTTCATGACTTTGGCCAAGTCACTTAACCTATCTGGTCTTCAAGTTTTTTCATCTGTAAAGTAAGAATTTTTGCCCCATACCCATTTAGCTCTAAAATTCCTTGGTCTACTTTTAGACATACAAAATGAAATTTGCGTGTCACTTAAAAATTTATTGGCCAGGAGCAGTGGCTCATGCTTGCAGTGAGCTGAGGTCCTGCCATTGCACTCCAGCCTGGGCAACAAAAGCAAAACTCTTGTCTCAAACAAACAAAATATCTATTAAATAAAAAAGTTAATTATTAATAATTAAATAAAAAATAAATAATTTTTAAAACATCTTATTGTGGAAAAATTGAAAGTTACCTAAAGTAGAGAGAATAGTATAACAGGTCTTTTTTTTTTTTTTTCGTGACGGAGTCTCACTTGATCTCCCAGGCTGGAGTGCAATGGTGCTATATCGGCTCACTGCAACCTCCACCTTCTGGGTTCAAGTGATTCTCCTGTCTCAGCCTCCCAAGTAGCTGGGACTACAGGCACCCACCACTACGCCTAGCTAATTTTTTTGTATTTTTAGTAGGGATGAGATTTCACCATTTTGGCCAGGCTGGTCTGGAACTCCTGACCTCAAGTGATCCACCCCCCTGCACCCCCGCCAGCCTCCCAAAGTGCTGGGACTACAGATGTGAGTCACTAAGCCTGGCCAGTATAATAGATCTTAAGATCTTAAGATCCCAGCCCAATAATGATAATTCATGGCCAGTCTTACTTTGGTGATGGGATCACAACTCACTGCAGCCTCCTTGACCTCCTGGGTTCAAGGGATCCCCTTACCTCAGCCTCCCCAGTAGCTAGGACTACACGTGTGTGCCACCATATCTGGCTAATTTTAAAATTTTTTGTAGAGATGGGGTCCTGGGCTCAAGAGATCCTCTTGCCTTGGCTTCCCAATGTCAACATTATTTTATCAAAAAAATTTTAAATTGATATATAATAGTTGAATAATCCTTGATTATTTTAAAGCAAATCTCAGACTTCATCATTTCATTTTTAAATATTTCAGGATATATCTAGTAGGAAAGGACTCTTCTTTTAACACATAAACATCCAGGCCAGGTGCTGTGGCTGACGTCTGTAATCCCAGCACTTTTGGAGGCCAATGCCATTATCACACATAAGTAAAAATATCATAATTCCTTTATTTATTTTTGAGATGGAGTTTCACTCTTGTTGCCCAGACTGGAGTGCAATGGCACGATCTCGGCTCACTGCAATCTCCGCCTCTCGGGTTCAAGCAATTGTCCTGCCTCAGCCTCCCAAATAGCTGGGATTACAGGCATGCGCTACCATGCCTGGCTGATTTTGTATTTTTAGTAGAGATAGGGTTTCGCCATGTTGGTCAGGCTGTTTTGGATGTCCTGACCTCAAGTGATCCATCCTGCCTCCACCTCCCAAGGTGCTGGGATTACAGTTGTGAGCCACCGTACCCGGCCTTTTCTTTTCTTTTCTCTTCTTTCTTTCTTTCTTGTCATTATTCCTTAATATCATTAAATATACAGTTGTCTTTCAGATTTTTCCCAATTCTCTCTCTCTCTTTTTTAGTTGGTAATTTGAATTGGGATCCAAATAAGATAATCATGGCAGTTGAGTTATGTATTTCTTAAGACTTTACATTTATAGTTCCTTCTCAGTCTTTTTTCTTGAAATTTATTTGTTTAAAAAACCAGTTAATTTGTCCTGTTGTATTTTTTGATTTTCCTATATTCCTATGATGTTAATTTTTTTTGTTGTTCTTTATAAATTGATTATAACTTGCTCAGATTTGTGGGGTTTTTTTTTTTTTTTTGGCCAAAAATACTTCATAGAAGGTGGTGTGCAGTTCCACTAAGAGGCATATCATGGCTGGACATTACTTACTCTGTGATGTTGACAGGCATTGGTGATGATTTTCTAGATCTGTGAATTTATTAGGAATTACAAAATGTGCTATTCTAGTTCTATCATTCCTTCCTCATATATTAGTTGGGAAACTTCAGTAAGGGGACTCTTTATGTCATCAGCTTTTTCATTACCCTGAGGTATAGGCAGGAGGGATACACATTCCCTTTATTTACCAATTGTCATAATAATGAATTTTCCCCTAGGCTTTACCAGTAGTGGCTATTTTTTTTTTTTTGTAATATCATTATGAACCCACGGTATTGAGCATATTTGATGTGCTTCAAGTTTTTGCAATTATTATCCTTCTTTTTTTTTTTTTTTTTTTTTGAGACGGAGTCTCGCTCTGTCACCCAGGCTGGAGTGCAGTGGCCGGATCTCAGCTCACTGCAAGCTCCGCCTCCCGGGTTTATGCCATTCTCCTGCCTCAGCCTCCCGAGTGGCTGGGACTACAGGCGCCCGCCACCTCGCCCAGCTAGTTTTTTGTATTTTTTAGTAGAGATGGGGTCTCACCGTGTTAGCCAGGATGTGATCCGCCCGTCTCGGCCTCCCAAAGTGCTGGGATTACAGGCTTGAGCCACCATGCCCGGCCTATTATCCTTCTTTACTGGCCATTCTCAGGCCAGTAAAGGCCTTTCCGGGTTGGCTTCTGCATCTTTATGACATGACCAATAATTTTTGATAGCTTCCTTGATTTCTGTTACAACAAGATATTCCAGGAACATTTTGTACATTTCCTGCCCCATCCTGGAATCAGCCATTTCTTCAAGGACTGTTAGTTCCTCTTAGTGGGAAGTTGTATTTACATACCACTGTCTGATAGTAGGAATCTCAGTGATACTGGGTTAGTCTTTGATTCTAGGCCTTTTTAGTGGATGGATAAGAAAATAAATATTAAAAAAAAAATATGCGCTGGGTGTGTTGGCTCACGCCTGTAATCCCAGCAGTTTGGGAGGCCAAGGCGGGCGGACCACCTGAGGTCAGGAATTCAAGACCAGTCTGGCCAACATGGTGAAACCCTGTCTCTACTAAAAATACAAAAATTAACTGGGCTTGGTGGTGCGTACCTGTAGTCCCAGCTACTTGGGAGGCTGAGGCAGGAGAATCACTCGAACCTGGGAGGTGGAGGCTGCAGTGAGCTGAGATGATGCCACTGCACTCTAGCCTAGTGACAGAGCAAGATTCTGTCTCAAAAAAAAAAAAAAAAAGAAAGAAAAAGCATCAGGAGTTTATACCTCATCATTTTAATTCAGAAACATCCTAGACTAGAAAATGAGTAGAGAAACAGAATCCAGATATGTATATACATTTTGAGGAATTACATTGCTTACTATGAAACATTTTATTGCATTTTGTTTTCCTTTCAGGTAAACAGTCTATTGTTGGAGTTTCTGTAGTTGCTAGAATATTAATCTTAACCTTCTAGCTAATAATAATGGTATTACTTTTAAATATATACCTGTTTTTGAACTCATTACCAGGATAGGTCTTAGTCCTCTTTGAAACCTGCTTCTTTCTTGTCCGTAGTAACCTATCATTGACCAGGTCTGTATCTTAAAGAGTGCTAGGTTTGAGCTGTCCTTGAACTGACAAATAATGGAGATGAGGATCACAAGTGAAATGTCATGTATAGAGGCTCAGAGGAGTTAAAGAGTTTGCATATCTGAAGAACGGCTATTCTAAGTATACATGTCAAGGGGTGGCCAGAGATAAGATATAGGGAGTGAGTCGGCGCTAAGTCACAAACAATTCAGTATGTCATGCTAAGGAACCGTTATTTTTATCCTATAGGCGATTTCCTAAGAATTTCAATAAGGTAATGTCTTGATTAGAATTACAAATTCGAAAGGCTTTTGTAGTCACATGAAGAATAAACTGAGACAGGGGAAACAGTAAGCAGGCTATCGCAGGAGATGAGAGGCTGGGTGGATTTAGGAATTATTTGGCAGGTCAAAAAATTAGGAATTAGTGATCCATTGGATATAGGCAGGAAGTAAAAGAATAGAGTCCAGGATGGCCCTTAGGTTTCCTTCAGTTTGAATTAGTGAATGTAGAAGGAGCAGTCTGGGTTGGTGGCATATGAGTGTGACTTAAGTGGGATAACTTCTGCTTAGGGGTTGTCAGCTTGCATTACCTTGGACTTTCTGGTGGAGATGTCCATACATGCATAAATATATATAAACATCTTTTTATTTAAGGACCCAGACTTGGGTTCAAATCCAAGCTCTGTTACTTCCTATTTGCGTGACCTTGAGTAGATTAGTTAACCTTTCCATGTCTCCGTTGTAAAAAGGGGATAATTCATAGAGTTGTTTTGTGAATTAAACAATCTAATTGACAGAAGTCTAACAGAGTGTCTAATATACAATAACTTGATAAATGTTGTCATTGTTATTCTCGATATGGGGATTGCCAGTATCTTGTTTAGAGCCATGGAAGGGATGAGATTTATTAGAGAGATGAGAATGAGAAGAGAGGGGACCAAATATGGACTGTTGGGGAATCTCAACAGTTGAACTTCAGAACTCAGTTGCCGGGAGTCCTCTACCCTCAATAGGTTATTTCAGACATCACTGGAGGAAGTAGAGGTTGATCTCTGTCCTATAGCCAGTTGTAACAAGTGTTTTTATTCCCAGACTTATATATTCACAGTTACTCATTTATTCAACATGCTTTTGTATCTACTGGTGATAAGTACTTTAGAGAGAATGAAAATATCATAAAATGCTAGAGAATTCCTAGGAGCCTATGTTAGATTGGGTGGCAGAGAAAGCTTCTCTGAGGAGGATGTAGTAGCAAGCCATGTGAAGATTGGAGAGAAGTACATCCTAGGTAGTGCAAAGGCCCCGCCATGGGAATAAACTGTGGAGAACACAAAAAAGAACATCAGGACCCAAGATAAGGCATTGGGAAAACAGATGAGCTGAGGCCAAAGAGTAGGTAACCAAGCCACGTGGGGCCCTCTAAGCCAGGATAAAGAGTGGAAGTTTATTTTAAGTGACTTGGAAAGCCCTTAAAAAGCTTTAGGCAGGAAAGTAGTGCACTGATTTACCTTTTTAAAAGGTCACTGTATGGTTGAGCGTGGTGGCTCATGCCTGTAGTCCTAGTACTTTGGGAAGCTGAGGTGGGAAGATTGCTTGAGCCCAGGAGTTCAAGAGTAGCCTGGGCAACAAAGCAACACCACATCTCTACGAACAATTTTAAAAATTAGCTGGATGTGGTGGTGCATGCCTGTGCTCACAGTTACTTGGGAGGCTGAGGCGGGTGGATTGCTTCAACCCAGGAGTTTGAGGCTTCAGTGAGCTAAGATCACACCACTGCACTCCAGCCTGGGTAATAGAGCAAGACCCTGTCACAATCAATCAATCAGTCAATCACTGTGATCACAAGAGTCCCGAATGAGGTAGGGAGAGCAGAAACAGGTGGCTGATGAAGTAGTCTAGATGAGAGATACTTTATTTTGTTCTCTCTTTTCCTTTTATTAGAAAGTGAAAGCCTTATCCTGAGTCTCTTGGTTGCTTGGAAGTATCAAAGCTGTCCTTGAACAGATCCCTGTTGGGAGAATTGTTTTGATAATTGAAGTGCTCCAGGCCTGGAGCAGTGATGACCTACTGAAGGTCCTTAGCCTGACTCTTAACCCAGGGCAACAGGGGTTAATGAATGGGGTTCTAAGAGTATGAGCATGTGTTCAATTACTTTCTTCTGAGGTGAGTTCATAGCTTCTTACCAGTTTGTCAAAGGTACCTGTGACTTCCAAAAGGGTAACGGTTGACAGACAGTGTGTTGAGCACTGATGGGAGGTGTCATAGGAATTACAGAAAACAAGAGCACCAATGGTAGCTCCTGCTTTCTAAGGCAGAGGTTAAGGAGGGAGGGAAAATATAAAGTTAGACATAATTAAGAGGAAAAATGTGGTAGGCAGGCCAGATCATATGGCACTCAGGGAAAATATTAAGAGATAATAAATCTTTTCCCCTTAGCTTCCTCCCTGTACATTTTTACCTAGTGTAGAAATTCACATTTTGCTTTCAGTGTCCATAAATGCCACAAGATGGCGAGGTTGCTCCTTAAAATGAATGTGAATTACTAAGTGGAAGAGAGGGAGTGAGAAAGAGAAAGAAAATGTGTTGGGTGTTCCTCTCTGATTTTCCATAACTTCCCTGATTTTTCTTAGCTCTTTACTTGAATATAAAGTAGAATTGACATGTCTACATTTTTCCTCTTTAATTTATATTTTAATTATAGTTGTTTTTGGAATTGTAAAGCTAAAAATAAAATTTAAAAGAACTATCTGGATCCCAGGCTTAACATTTTTTCTACCTCTTCATTAAATTATTAGTGAATAATTTCATTCTGCACAACACCAACAGAGTAATCTTAGTAAAATACCATTTTGATGTCCATTCTCTGCTTTAAAATTTTGTTTATTTATTCTCATAAATATTTGTTGATATACTGGTAGTCAGTATTTAAATAGTTATAAGTATAAGGTGAAAAGGTGGAATAATTTTTGACTCCTATTACGGAATATATATGTTTATTGTTATTATTATTATTATTGAGACGGAGTCTTACCCTGTTGCCTAGGCTAGAGTGCAATGGCATGATCTCAGCTCACTGCAACCTCTGCCTCCTGGTTTCAAGCGATTCTCCTGCCTCAGTCTCCCAAGTAGCTGGGATTACAGGCATGAGCCACCACGCCTGGCTAATTTTTTGTATCTTTAGTAGAGACAGGGTTACACCATGTTGGCCAGGCTTGTCTCGAACTCCTGACCTAGTGATCCACCCGCCTCGGCCTCCCAAACTGCTGGGATTACAGGCGTGAGCCACCGCACCCAGCCATGTTTATTATTATTGTCAGCTTCTTTGCTATTATGAACAAGTGCAAGGTTCCAAGTACAAAATATCTTAATTTTTATGGTTTATTAAACAACATAATGTCAATGCTTAGATGTCTCTTGTCATCATTTGACATACCTCAGGGTAGTTTTCTTTTTGTTATTCTCAACATTTTGTAGAATAGGTAAGCTAATATATTAATATATTGATTAATGCATCTTTAGTAACTGTGTATATTTAGCTCTCAATATAAAATTCATTTTGCTTGTGTTATCTAATCAAATTAAATCCTCATAAGAAACCTGTGGGATAAATGTGAATATTGCTGTTTTGCAGATGAAGACATTGAGGCTTAGAAAGATTGAACGAATTGTCAAAGATTTAATAGTTGGCAGAGCTATAATTTGAATCCAGATTTTTTTTAATCCAAAAACTCCCCTTTTCCCCTATACCTTATTGCTTCCAATGAGAGCAACTATTCCTTTTCTCTTTAATAGAAATACTTACAAGTTGTAATTTAAAGTAATTAGGGTATTTGTGTCTCTCCCTTGTTCTAAGCTGAACAAAAAGAGAATTTTTCCTGCAGGCCTTTATTTAGAAGAGTCCGTTTAGAGTTGCACTGATGGTGAGGGACCTGGGTTTGTCCCATTTGAGGGATTTGGGCTCCTGGCCAGAAGCACCTGATTTTCCGAACCTAGAGTTAACTGAAACTTAATTCCTTTTGTTGACTTCCTGCTGAGATAACCGGTGGTTCACGGTACACAGGCCTTCCTGCTGATGGTGGTAGCTTCTCTCTGTTTCTGGAGACTTGTTTTATGCTGAGGACTACCTGTGGTTTGAAAACCATTGCTTTGAAGGCTGGAATCCTGGGCCAGGGTGCCCTTTACAGCAGCACACGGCCTACCCTGGAACTCATTCTGTAAAACTTGGCGTTAATTTATTTCTGCACAGAGAATGTTGACTTATAGTTTATTTCTCTTTATTTGCTTCGTATCCCGTTTTTGTTTTTCTAAAGCCTGAGAAAATAATAGTTAGGAATTTATAAGTTTTGTTATTGATATTGGGAGACAAAACTGTAATTTACCTGAATCAAGATGTTTGGATTTTTTTTCAGTATGGTTTTGTGTGGCCAGGCGTCGTAGTTCATGCCTGTAATCCCAGCGCTTTGGGAGACTGAGGCGGGTGAATTGCTTGAGCTCAGGAGTTCAAAACCAGCCTGGGCAACATAGTGTGCATCCCTACACAACATGCAAAAATTAGCTGGGAGTAGTGGTGTGTGCCTGTAGTTCCAGCTACTCGGGAGGCCGAGGTGGGAGAATTGCTGGAACACAGTCAGTCGAGGTTGCAGTGTGCCCCGACGGTGCCACTACACTACGATCTGGGTGACAGAGTAAGACCCAGTGTCCAAAAAAAAAAAAAAAAGGAAAATGAGAATGGTTTTGTTTTTTTCTTCATGTCATAGTTCTGATTGAAAAATAGGCATAGTGGAAATAAGATTGACCATGAATAATTATTGAAGTTGACTGATGAGTTTATTATATATTCTATTTTTATTTGAAAATTTCCAAGATAAAGCATAAGCAGGCCGGGTGCGGTGGCTCAAGCCTGTAATCCCAGCACTTTGGGAGGCCGAGACGGGCGGATCACGAGGTCAGGAGATCGAGACCATCCTGGTTAACACAGTGAAACCCCGTCTCTACTAAAAAATACAAAAAACTAGCCGGGCAAAGTGGCGGGCGCCTGTAGTCCCAGCTACTTGGGAGGCTGAGCCAGGAGAATGGCGTGAACCCGGGAGGCGGAGCTTGCAGTGAGCTGAGATCCGGCCACTGCATTCCAGCCTGGGCGACAGAGCAAGACTCTGTCTCAAAAAAAAAAAAAAGCATAAGCAGAGACATGTTTTAACACCGTTTTTAAATCATCAATAATTATAAGTATAATCTTGAATTATTTTAATTCCTTAATATTAAGTGATAATTTTGTCTGTGGAATTTGTTTTACATACGCTTATTTGTGAGAAAGATCATTTCTGGTGGCGAATACATCTGGGTAGATTAATTAGTGATTATCACTTTTGTAGTTTACTTTTTATAGATTATTTGTTTTTGAAAAAAATTATTAATGTTGTTATTATTATTTTTATTCTTTGAGACAGACTCTCACTCTGTTGCCCAGGCTGGAATGCAGTGGCACAAACTTGGCTAACTACAACCTGCACCTCCTGTGTTCAAGCGATTCTCCTGTCTTAGCCTCCCAAGTAGCTGGGACTACGGGCGTGCACCACCATGCCTGGCTAATTTTTGTAATTTTAGTAGATATGGGGTTTCACCATATTGGCCAGGCTGTTCTCAAACTCCTGACCTCAAGTGATCTGCCTGCCGTGATCTCTCAAAGTGCTGGGACTATAGGCGTGAGCCACCACATTCGGACAAAAAATTATTTTTATATAAAATATTTTTGCACTCATTCATTCCTTCAATAAATGTTATTGAACACTGTTCTAGAGGCTGGGGATACGCAGTGAATGAAACAGAAAAACATTCTGGAGTATACACTTTAGTAGGGAGGAGACAAAATAAATCTAACAAATAATGGTATTGTATTTATTGTGATAAGCGCTGTGGCAACATATATAACGAGGATGCTCTTTTACACAAGGTTGAGGGAGAGTCTTCCAGGTGGCTGGAGAAACAAGGCTTGCAGGCAACCCTGTCATGGCCTTCCTAAAGCAGCATATGCAGGGAATATCAGCAAGTAACTGATGTGTATGGAAAGCTCTTCATTGGGCCACTCTGCTTGATAGGTAGGATTTGGAGACAGATTTATGTAGCTTCTGATACAGCCTGTATTTATTTTTATTTTTATTATTATTTTTTGAGACAGAGTTTTGCTCTGTTGCCCAGGCTATAGTGTGGTGGTACAATCTTGGCTCACTGCAACCTCTGCCTCCCGGCTTTAAGCAATTCTCCTGCCTCAGCCTCCCCAGTAGCTGGGATTACAGGCACTCACCACCACACACAGCTAATTTTTGTGTTTTTAGTAGAGACTGGGTTTCACTGTGTTGGCCAGGCTGGTCTCGAACTCTTGACCTTAGGTGATCCTTCTGCCTCGGCCTCCCTGAGTCCTGGGATTACAGGCGTGAGCCACCGTGCCTGGCCTGATACAACCGTCATGATGTAGCAGTAAGCACCAGGACTGAGGGGAGTAGTAGAAAATCTTTCCTGTGTTCTGTTGATTCTTGCTGGTGGCAAAAAAAAAAAAAAAAGAAAAAAATGTGACACCTTTTCTACCTTCTCTTTGTAATCTTAAGAATTGATGTAAAAGTTGATGTAATTGTTTTATTTATGTCCAAATTTTAAAATTATTTAGGTTTTCTTTGCTTACTTGAGAAAATACATAAACAGAACTCAGGGAGATACTGTTTTGCTTAACTTTGTATATTACTGTGTACAAAACAAGGGTAGCAAATACCTGTTGGAGTCAGGGAAGTAACTGAAACCTGGCTGAGGCATATGGGAGTAGAGTGGTGGACCCTGTGACAAATCAGAGGTTTATGCCTTATGTAGAGGGGAGAGACAGTACTGAACTCTAATTGATTATTGCATGTGAGAATATGGGTCTGGTTTTGAATTATTTCTTTTTTTTTTCTTTTTTTTCTTTTTTAAAGGGAGTCTCCCTCTGTTGCCCAGGCTGGAGTACAGTGGTGCAGTCTCAGCTCAATGCAACCTCCACCTCCCGGTTCAAGCGATTCTTGTGCCTCAGCCTCCCCGGTAGCTGGGATTACAGCCACATACCACCACACCCAGCTAATTTTTGTATTTTTAGTAGAGATGAGGTTTCACCATGTTGACCAGGCTGGTCTTGAACTCCTGACCCCAAGTGATCCGCCCGCCTCAGCTTCCCAAAGTGCTAGTATTACAGGTGTGAGCCACCGCATCCAGCCTGTGATTTTTTTTTAAGAATAACCGGGGTAGGCCAGGCACGGTGGCTCACGCCTGTAATCCTAGCATTTTGGGAGGCTGAGGCAGGTGGATCACTTCATGTCAGAAGTTTGAGACCAGCCTGGCCAACATGGTGAAACCTTGTCTTTACTAAAAATACAAAAATTAGCTGGGTGTGGTGGCTCACACCTGTTATCCTAGCTACTTGGGAGGCTGAAGAAAGAGAATCACTTGAACCTGGGAGTTGGAGGTTGCAGTGAGCCGAGATCGAACCACTACACTCCACCCTGCTTGAAGGGAGCGAGACCCTATCTCAAAAAAAAAAAAAAAAAAAAAACCCAAAAAATAGAATAGCCAGGGCGAGCACTATGATGAATTCTTACTGCCTTCTTCAAGGAATAGTATAGATCTAATAGTCTCGAAATGCTGCAGGATTTCTGGATACAAATGTTTTTAACACACTATATTGTACAGTGGTTTTAGCACACCCTGTGTGGTGCTGAATATGTTTATTTTTGTTGTTTTAGGGTATGGTCAGACAGGTCCAATTTCTCAGCGAGCTGGTTATGATGCTGTTGCCTCAGCTGTTTCTGGTCTGATGCACATCACAGGGCCTGAGGTAGGTATCATTCCTTAGAATATTCATAATTTCTTCCCTTACATATTCCAAAAGGATTTTACTCTGCACTAACCCATAGGATTAAACGAGTCATTAGGTTGGGGAAAAGGTAGTTGCTGTTTTTGCCATTGAAAGTAATAATTTTAGAAAGAAACCAGGGAAAGCGAATGCTTATGAAAGTAACATGGGAAGCGTTCATTACAAATGTATTCAGGCTAAACATCGATTTGGCCACATGGAAAAGAGCAGTGTTTTTAGCAAGAAGCCATAGATCAGATGGTGAACACACTTTCCACATTTATTATGTTATTCAAGCTTAATATAGGCACCTTTATGTGATTTAGGAATATTTCTTCTTTGAAATAGAACAGTTGACTAGACTAGACCACAGATGTCCATTTCTACTAGAGTGCCTTCATCTGCCATGTGTACATAGCAGAGGGTCTCTTTTTCCTTCTGGAACATTATAGGTGGTTATGTATTTGAAAATTTGTTGCTTAAAGCCTCCCTCAGGTTTAAATGTATCTGATTTGTCATGTGCATGAGATTCTGACAGTGAAATAATTATTTATAATGATTCCTCTCCATTGATAGTGGGTTGGGAAGTTCCTAACAAGTATTTAGATGGCCAAAATGTGGTTGATTAGATTAAAAAAAGACTCTTGGGGAAAGCAATATGAATGACGTTAAACAAAGTGAAAAAAAAGTGCTAAAACACACCCCATTTCAAAACAAACTAGATTGATGGCCTTAAAAAACTTGTTTCAGTGGGTGTTCATTCCCCAAATCTCTTCTTCTAGTTAATTCTTAAGGAAATTTTGCTTGCTGTAGTGTTGGAATAAACTGAGGCAGAGTGACCTCAAGTCTTTTGCAGTCTTCCTTTTATTTATTTAGTTTTACTTATTAATTAATCATTTCTCTTTGCCTCTATTTCCTCATGATGAGATTTACTTTTTATTAATTTCAAAGCAACTGTTGGGGTTTTAATTTCTTGAAATATAAAGTTATTGTCACAACTTTCATTTTAGTTTCATTTTCACAAGTCTTAGGAATAAAATGTGTGGCCTTTGCTTTTTTTTTTTTTTCTTTTTAAAGACAGTCCTGCTCTGTTACCCAGGCTAGAATGTGCAGTGGCGCGATCTCAGCTCACTGCAGCCTCCACCTCCTAAGTTCAAAGGATTCTCCTGCCTCAGCCTCCCGAGTAGCTGGGATTACAGGTGCCAGCTACCGTGACCAGCTAATTTTTGTAGTTTTAGTAGAGACGGGGTTTTACCACCTTGACCAGGCTGGTCTCGAACTCCTTATCTTGTGATCCAGTGCCAGTGCTGGGATTATAGGCATGAGCCTCCATACCCAGCCTGTTTTGTTTTCTTTGAGACAGGATCTCACTCCAGGCTGGAGTGCAGCCTCCATGGCACACTGCAGCCTCCTGGGCTCAATAGATTCTCCAACCTCAGCCTCCCACATAGCTTGGACTACAGGTGTGTGGCACCAAACCTGACTAATTTTTAAATTTTTTGCAGAGATGGTGTCCCGTTATGTTGCCCAGGCTGGTCTTGAACTCCTGGACTCAAGCCATCTTGGCCTCCCAAAGTGATGGGATTACAGGCATGAGCCACTGTACCCTGCCGGCCTTTCCTTAAAACATTCAAGAGCACCAGTTTTCTTTCCATCCATTGAGAGAATAGAGCATGGACATTTCTCTCATTGCTCAATTCCATAGACTCTCATATGGCCAAGACATTCTTTATTGTGAATGCTTTTATTTAAGGGTGTTGAACTCAATTAGGAATATGTGAAAAGATCTGGGATTTAAACATTTGTATATTCAAATGGTAAAATGAATTAAATGAAAAACTGTTGAGATGGGGTATTACTGTAGTTCCTTTAGTACATTGCACTGTAGTCTAACAGGGATAACTACACAGTATATGCTCAACCTTATAATTTCTCAGTCAATAACAGCTTTTATCTCTTGTGTTACCCTACTCAGGTGATTTTTGTTCTAGGTGAGCAAATAACATTTATTCAGTGCGTGGTATGTGCCAAACATTGCTTTATATACTTTCCATGTATTACATTAAGTAAACTTGACTCTCATACTGTATTTCTTTCACATGGACACATCTTTCATTCCTTAATTAAGTTACACATTAACCTAGTAAGTAGTTACTGCATCTGTTTCCTGCTGTTCTGTGGGAATGATGGTAGGCGCTGGAGATTAAGCAGGCTACAGGACAAGCACAGTCCTTATCTTCCTATAGCTGTTAAGTGGGGAAAACAAACATTAGCAGAAAATATTTCTTACATGCAAATAAAAAGAACTCCGAAGAAGAATACAGGGTACTATGAATATATATAAATAACAGTGTGCCTCGGGCCATTATGCTTCTAAAGATCTCTATAAAGTGTGGTTTGACGGCTAAAGATAAAAGCTGATTGAAATCAGAATCAGGCCAGCCGGGCACAGTGGCTCATGCCTGTAATCCCAGCACTTTGGGAGGCTGAGGCGGGCGGATCACCCCAGGTCGTTAGTTCGAGATCAGCCTGACCAACATGGAGAAACCCCTTCTGTACTAAAAATACAAAATTAACCGGATGTGGTGTTGCATTCCTGTAATCCCAGCTACTTAGGAGACTGAGGCAAGAGAATCACTTGAACCCGGGAGGCGGAGGTTGCAGTAAGGTCAGTAAGCTGAGATCGCGCCATTGCACTCCAGCCTGGGTGACAAGAGTGAAACTCTGTCTCTACAAAAAAAAAAAAAAAAGAAAAGAATCAGAAGAATCAGGCCATGCTGGGAGTCCCCCTTAAGAGAGTTATTTTCTCTTATCTTATCAGCAATATATTAACAATTCCCTAAGCCTCTCAGCAGAGATTGTACAGGAAAGCACTTCTGAAAGCCTTGGCTAATATTTTTAACCAGCCGATGCACACACACTATTGCCAATTATATCCATTGTGTATGAACTTTTCTCTAACTGCACAGCCGTGTATCTGTGCTGTAGCGTAACTCCATGTTGTCAGATGAGTGATTGGAACCCAGGCTTCTCTGACATCAGGAAGCTTCTCCACATCACCCTACATGGTGATCTACCTGCCTCAGCCTCCCAAAGTGCTGGGATTACAGGTGTGAGCCACTGTGCCCGGCCTCATATTGGCAAATTCTATAACTGAAGCTTAGAGGCTTATATAACTTGATATATAAAGGGCTAAAGCCAAACTTTGAACCCAGGTTTGCTTTATTTCTGTAGCCTGTATTTTTTCCACTCCCCATGATACCTGCAGAATGATCCTGATGTCTGTTGTATTTGCATCTTGCTTCTGCATGCTGCTTAATATATGTTACGATGTGGTAAATAGACCATGTGAAAGAGTGGGAGAGCACTCAAATAAAGAGTTTGGGGTTCTGGCTCTAATTCACTGCTGTCTGTTCACTAACTGCCTAAAATGGGCCTCAGTAAGATGTAAGCCTCATAGGAAAGACCGTGATCCTTGATTTGGTCACTACTTTATGCATAGAACAGACTCTTAGTAAACAATTATGTTGAGTAAACAAGTAAATGAATATCTGGTACTGTGCTCTGTGATGTCTGTCTGTCTATCTATCTATCTGTATTTTTTTAGACAAGGTCTCACTCTGTGGCCCAGGCTGGAGTGCAGTAGTGTAATCATGGCTTACAGCAGCCTCAACATCCCTGGACTCAGGTGATCCTCCCCACTCAGCCTCCTGAGTAGCTGGGACCAAAGGCACATGCAACCATGCATATCTATCTATCTATCTATCTATCTATCTATCTATCTATCTATCTATCTATCAATCAACCATCTATTTATCTCTCTATCATCTTTTTTAAATGCATAAAGAATATGGAGGCCGGGCACGGTGGCTAAAGCCTGTAATCCCAGCACTTTGGGAGGCCGAGACGGGCGGATCACGAGGTCAGGAGATCGAGACTATCCTGGCTAACACGGTGAAACCCCGTCTCTACTAAAAATACAAAAAACTAGCCGGGCGAGGTGGCGGGCGCCTGTAGTCCCAGCTACTCGGGAGGCTGAGGCAGGAGAATGGTGTAAACCCGGGAGGCGGAGCTTGCAGTGAGCTGAGATCCGGCCACTGCACTCCAGCCTGGGTGACAGAGAGAGACTCCGTCTCAAAAAAAAAAAAAAAAAAAAAAGAATATGGAGAGATTGGGAATGAAATCAGTAAGTGTGAGAGATTCTGGAAAGTAAATGACTCAGACATATGTGATATGTGTTCTGACTAATAATTCATCCATAAATCTTGGCACACTTAAACATCGCGAAGAATTATACTGAGCAATCAAATGAACAAAGACATATTGACCGTATGTGTAGTGTTGTGTTAGGTATCATAATAGGTTACTCTATAAGGAATGATTTCCTTGCCTAGATTAGATGTATATACATGGAAAAATTAGAAAATAAAAATAACAGAAAACTGAATAAAATTAAGTGGTATGTTTTGTTACAGATAATACATCAGATTGGAAGATAAAACATCTTTAATTTTTTCTTGAGGATTAACAACATTGGAACACTCGTGATTTGGATGATCCTAGAGGCTTGGGACTTGGGAATGTGTGTTTGTCTGTGTGTGTTTGTGTGTGTATATGTCTATATATGTGATGCTGGCAATGAAGGCAGTTCTTTGTAAGCAGCTGAGAGTGGCAGATATATGAGGGCAAGGTGATATGATGGCAGTTATTAGATGTTTCTTTGAGAACTTCCATGGTAGGAATAGCCTCTTATTCAACTCTGTGTCCTAGTTTCCAGTACAATAAATGCTCCTCACAATTTTAAAAAACTTAATTAATAATATCTTCAGAATCTATTTATGGCTTACACTGAATCTGTTGGAGAGAAGTTTTTATTGCAACTTGATGATGTAATGTATAGGCTGAGTGCAGTGGCTCACGCCTGTAATTCCAGCAGAATCTTTGGGAGGCTGAGGCAGGTGGATCACTTTAGGTTAGGAGTTCGAGACCATCCTAGCCAACATGGTGAAGCCCTGTCTCTACCAAAAATACAAAAATTAGCCAGGTGCCGTGGCAGGTTCCTGTAATCCCAGCTATTTGGGAGGCTGAGGCAAGAGAATCACTTGAACCTGGGAGGTGGAGGTTGCTGTGAGCCCAGATCGCGCCAGTACACTCCAGCCTGGGCGACTGAGTGAGACTCTGTCTCAAAACAAAATAAAACAAAACAAAATTAAAATATGTAAAGTATAAATGTGATTCAGGGTAGGACTTCAAGGAATAGGTAGGACTTGAGTTGCATGGTGTCTGGAAAGGTAGATAGAATGTGGATGGATTAAGACATTACTAGACATTCCCAGGGGAGATCACACAGTGGGAAACAAATACAAAGAAGCAGGAAGGAATCAGGCAGACTTAGGGAAAACAATCGGCCAGTCACAGAGGCGCTGAGAGTTAAGGTTTCAGAACATAAGGGGAAGGTTGTTTTAGGCCTTACTTTGGCAAGTCTTCAAGGTCAAGTAAAGAAGTTGGGAGGTTTGCTCAAAGTGAAGTTCAGAAGATGTTTCAGAAGGGGAGTGATATGATGAAAGCTATGCTTCGTAAGATTAGTTTGGCCCAAGTGTGCAGGATGGATTAAATCAAGTTTACAAGTATTGCTCCTTAGATATTTATCTCCTCCTTTAAAAACGAAGAAAAAACAAAATTACACAAAGAGAAATGGCTCTTACATTGCTGTCAAAAGTCACTGTATTATGCTTAGTTTATATTTTATTTATTTTTTGAAGAGGTAATACATTCACATAATACTAAATCCACAAGATATATAAGTAGGTGGGCCGTATACTTCATCATGTAAACCAGGACACTTTTGAGAGAGAGAGAGTGGGAACATCCTCTGTATGATTACATTGAGACATAAACTGGGTCTTTTTCCTTGAGTGTCTAACAGTCCACAATATAAATCTCCTTTCCTCTATGCCCATCCCACCTTATTCTCTTCCTCCAAACAAATCCATATTACCAGTTCTTTTTTGTACCTTTCCAGAGATATTCTATTCAAAACCAAGCAAAATAGTCTTCCTCTTTAAACTTTTTTGTTGTTGTTACTGAGACAGAGTCTCACTCTTGTTGCCTAGGCTGGAGTGCAGTCGTATGATCTTGTCTCACTGCAACCTTCACCTCCCGGATTCAAGCAATTCTCCTGCCTCAGCCTCCCAAGTAGCTGGCATTACAGGCATCTACCACCACACCCAGCTAATTTTTTTTTTGTATTTTTAGTAGAGATGGGGTTTCACCATGTTGGCCAGGCTGGTTTCAAACTCCCAACCTCAAGTGATCTGCCTACTTGGGCCTCCCAAAGTGCTAGGATTATAGGTGTGAGCCACCACGCCTGGCCATGAACTTTTTTTTTTAATTTAAAATTTTTATAGGTACATAGTAGACATACACACACACACACACACACATACGCACACACACACATATATATATATATTTTTTTCGAAACGGAGTCTCGCTCTGTCGCCTAGGCTGAAGTGCAGTGGCGCGATCTCGGCTCACTGCAAGCCCCGCCTCTCGGGTTCACACCATTATCCTGTCTCAGTCTCCCGAGTAGCTAGCTAATTTTTTTGTATTTTTGGTAGAGATGGGGTTTCATTGTATTAGCCGGGATGGTCTTAATCTCCTGACCTCGTGATCTGCCCGCCTGCACCTCCCAACGCCTGGCATAGTAGATATATATTTATGGGGTATGTAAGATTTTTTGATAGAGGCATACAGTATATAATATTCATATCAGGATAAATGGGATATCCATCACCTTAAGCATTTATCATTTCTTTGCATTACAAACATTATAAGTCTTGCTCTGTCGCCCAGGCTGGAGTGCAGTGGTGCGATCACGGCTCACTGCAGTCAGGGCTCAATCGATCCTCCCATGTCAGCCTCCTGAATAGTTGGAACTACAAGCACATGCCATCATGCTCAACTAATTTTTGTAGTTTTTGTAGAGGTGGGGTCTCTCCATGATGCCCAGGCTTGGTTCGATGATTTTTTTTTTTTTAAAGATATACACCTGGATAGACGCTACTCAGTTTAAGATATAGTATATTTCCATCACTCTGGAAAGTTTCTTTTTTTATTCCCAAACAATACTACCTCCTCCAGAGAAAACCACTATTTTTGACTTCTAATACTCTCTGCTAGCTTAACTTCTCTAAGTAGGTTTTTTTTTTTCTCTTTGAGATGGAGTCTTGCTTTGTCATCCAGGCTGGAGTGTAGTGGCGCAACCTTGGCTCACTACAACCTCCAGCTCCAGGGTTCATGTGATTCTTGTGCCTCAACCTCCTGAGTAGCTGGGATTACAGGTGCTTGCCATGACACCTGGCTGATTTTTGTATTTTTGGTAGAGACCAGGTTTCACCATGTTGACTGGGGTGATCTTGAACTCCTGGGCTCAAGTGATCTGCCTGCCTTGGCCTCCCAAAGTGCTGGGATTACAGATGTGAGCCATCTCACCGGGCCTAGTATGTTCTGATTTATTCCTGATTTCTTTTGCTTAATTGAGGGCTTTCTTTTTTCTTTTTTTTTTGAGATGGAGTCTTGCTCTGTTGCCCAGACTGGAGTGCAGCGGTGCGATCTCAGCTCACTGCAACCTCTGCTTCCAACGTTGAAGCAATTCTTGTGCCTGAGCTTCCCGAGTAGCTGGGATGATTACAGGCACTCACAACCATGCCTGGCTATTTTTTTTGTATTTTTGGTAGAGACGGGGTTTTGCCATGTTGGCCAGGCTTGTCTTGAACTCCTAGTCTCTAGCAATCTGTCCACCTCAACCTCCCAAATTGCTGGGATTACAGGTGTGAGCCACCGTGCTTGTACTAATTGAAGGCTTGTTATGTTCATTCAGTTTTGTGTGTATCAGTGGTGTGTTTTTACCGTGTGTATTGTATTACATTTTATGAATATACCACAGAGTATTCACATTGCTATTGATCAACACTTGAGTTGTTTTTAGTTTTTGCCTTTTGTGAATAAAACTCAATCTTTTGAATGCTTTTTGTTTGACATGCATATTGATTTCTTTTGGTATATACCTACAAGTGGAAAACTAATGGGTCACAGGGTAGATGTATATTTAGCTTTAGGAAGCTGCTGGTTTTTTAGAATGGTACCAGTTTATACTCTAGTAGCAATGTTTGAGAGTTTTAATTATCTGCGCCAACTCTTGATAATGCAAACCTTTTTTTTTTTTTGAGAGAGTCTTGCTCTATTGCCCAGGCTGGAGTACAGTGGCATGATCTCAGCTCACTGCAACCTCTGCCTCTTGGGTTCAAGCAATTCTCCTGCCTTAGCTTCCCGAGTAGCTGGGATCACAGACACCCAACCACCATGATGACCAGCTAATTTTTTTTGTATTTTTAGTAGGGATCATGTTTCACCATGTTGGCCAGGCTGGTCTTAAACTCCGAACCTCAAGTGATCCACCTGCCTGGACCTCCCAAAGTCCTGGGGTTACAGGTATGAGTCACTGTGCCCGGCCAGTCTTTTAAATTTTAGCCATTTTGGTGAGTATGTAGTAGCATCTCACTGTGATTTGAATTTGCAATTCCCTGATGAGTTAAGATGTGTTTTTTTATGCTTAGTGGTCATTTAGGTATCTATGTGAACTATAGGTTCCGGCCTTTCCATTGTTTTTGTTGGAGTGTTAGTCTTCTCAGTGATTTAAAGGATTTCTTTGTATATTCAGATACAAATATTTATGAGATGTATACATTGCTGATATTTTCTCCCAGTCTGTGACTTGCCATTTTATTATCATAATGCTATCTTTTGATAAGTGTTTTTAAGTTTTATTTAAGTCAAATTAGTCAATTTATTTTCTTTATGGTTAGTGTCTTTTATGTCCTCTTTATGAAATCTTTGCTTACCCTTAGTTTTGAAGATTTTCTTCTAGAAGGTTTATAATTTTGATTCTTGTGGTTTTTTTCTTTTTTTTTTTTTACTTTTTTTTGAGACTGAGTGTCACTCTTCTTGCCCGGCTGGAATGCAGTGGCATGATCTCGGCTCACCAGAACCCAGGATCTGCCTCCTGGGGTCAAGCGATTCTCCTGCCTCATCCTCCCAACTAGCTGGGATTAGAGGCATGCGCCACCATGCCTGGCTAATTTTGTATTTTTAGCAGAGACAGGGTTTCTCCATGTTGGTCAGGCTGGTCTCCCGACCTCAGGTGATCTGCCCATCTAAGCCTCCCAAAGTGATAGGATTACAGGCATGAGCCACCACACCCGGTCTATAGTTTTGATTCTTACTTTTAGAGTTACCTAAACTGAATGTTCTGCATTGTATTTTATTTTAAATAATATTTCATAGAGATGTATTATCAATGCACTTGCTTTTATTGTGTCTATACCTATGGATGTACCGTAGTTTATTTAACCTCCTCTTGCTGGGCAGTTAGTTTCTTTCCATTATTTTACTAATACTGTAACACTACAGGGAACATCCTTGCATGTATATAATTTTCTACATGTGCAGTTATTATTATTATATTTTTTTGAGATGGAGTCTCGCTCTGTTGCCCAGGCTAGGGTGCAGTGGTGAGATCTTGGCTTCAGGCATGAGCCACCGCACCTGGCCCCACATGTGCAATTATATCTTTAGGAAAAATCCCTAGAAGGAGGCTGTGGTGTCAACATATTAGTTCATTTGTATTTTTGATAGGTATTTGTATTTTATAAGATTGAACCAATTTATACTCCTATCAGCAAAGTTTGAGAATAAAAACATGTTTTAAGTTAGAAATATCTATGCAAATAAACAAGTAGAGATGTGGCCCCTTCCAACACACAGACACACATACTCTCTTTCTCTCTCTCTCACTCTCTCTGTCTCTCTCTTAAAAATTGAACTGTAGGCTGGGCGCGGTGGCTCAAGCCTGTAATCCCAGCACTTTGGGAGGCCGAGATGGGCGGATCACGAGGTCAGGAGATCGAGACCATCCTGGCTAATACGGTGAAACCCCGTCTCTACTAAAAAATACAAAAAAAAAAAAAGTAGCCGGGTGAGGTGGCGGGTGCCTGTAGTCCCAGCTACTTGGGAGGCTGAGGCAGGAGAATGGCGTAAACCCGGGGGGGAGCTTGCAGTGAGCTGAGATCCGGCCACTGCACTCCAGCCTGGGCGACAGAGCGAGACTCCATCTCAAAAAAAAAAAAAAAAAAAAATTCAACTGTATTTGCTATGGGTTAAAATATATGTTCCCTGGACTGGACATGGTGGCTTATGCCTGTAATCCTAGCACTTTGGGTGGCCAAGGTGAGAGGATTGCTTGAGCCCAGGAGTTTGAGACCAGTCTGGCCAACATAGGAAGACCCTGTCTCTAGTAAAAATTTTAAAAATTTGCCAGGTGTTGTGGCGTGAACCTGCAGTCCCAGCTACTCAGGCAGCTGAGGTGGGAGGATTACTTGAGCCCAGGGGATAGAGGCTGCAGTGAGCCATGATCTTGCCACTGCACTCCAGCCTGGACAACTGAGTGAGACCTTGTCTAAAAAAAAAAAAAACACCAAAAAACTATATATATGTAGAATATATTAAATACCAATATTACATATAATATGATAAAGTATATAATATGTATAAAACTATATAATATATTCTGCAAGAAAGGTGTCATGTGTTTCTACATCTTCAGTGCCTAGGAAAGAACTTTACACTTAATAAATATTATAGGAATTATGAGTTCTTATGCATATAAAATATATTTCTTATTTTTTGACTTAGGATATTTCCTTGATTTTAATCTTAACCATTATAAGTATTAGTTCACTAACATAAGAGGCTAGTCTAGGTTAAGTAATGAAGTTTTTCTTAATTCATGCACCTTTCTAACATGGCACTTCTTAAACATATCTGACCATTGATTACAGTCAGAATTAGAGTCAGAGTTAATGGTGGAATAACTTAACTGCTCAGTTTTATTTATACTTTATTTTAATTGACTTTCTGTGTGTGTGTGACGGAATCTCACTTTGTCACCCAGTCTGGAGTACAGTGGTGCAATCTCGGCTCACTGCAACCTCTGCCTCCTGGGTTCATGAGATTCTCCTGCCTCAACCTCCTGAGTAGCTGGGACTACAGGCGTGCACTATCATGCCCAGATAATTTTTGTATTTTTAGTAGAGATGGGATTTCACTATGTTGGCTAGGCTGATCTCGAACTCCTGACCTTAGGTGATCAGCCTGCCTTGGCCTCCCGAAGTGCCGGGATTATTTGACTTTTAAAGGTAGTTTAAAAGCGCCCGGCTTAATTGACTTTTAAAAGTAGTTATTCTTGGGCCATTCACGGTGACTTATGCCTGTAATCCTGGCACTTTGGAAGGTTGATGCAAGAGGATTGCTTGAGTTCAGGAGTTCGAGACCAGCCTGGGCAATGTGGCAAAACCCCATAACTACAAAAATTACAAAAAAGTTAGCAGGGTGTGGAGGTGCCTGCCTTTAGTCCCAGCTACTCTGGAGGCTAAGGTGGGAGGATTTCTTGAGCCCAGGAGATGGAGGTTGCAGTGAACGAAGATAGTGCTACGGCCCTCCAGCCTGGGGAACAGAGCAAGATCTTGTCTTTTTTTTTTTTTTAAGTAATTATTCTTATATATAATACATATTTATTATAAAACTGAGACAATGTCACAAATTATCCTCATCCAATCAGTCAGAAGTTCCCAGTGTTAATAGTTAGTAAGCATCCATCTCGACATATAAACATATGGTTTATGCTTATACATTGGCATATTCATAGCATATGATGAACATAATTTATTTTATAAGGATGAGATCATAACATTCTTGATAGTTTAAAGTAAATAAGTATACAATTTAATTGAATTTAACAGAGGAACAATTAATTGAAGTGAAATAGAGGGTATTGCTCTCATTTGGCTAAATGTTTCTTCTTTACAAAAGTAATCATTACTAAAAGATCCTGTGGAGGTTGAGAGATTATGAAAACCCTTAAGACGATGGGGTCATTTCATGCTTCTTCTTTTTTTTTTTTTGAGACGGGGTCTCACTCTGTTGCCCAGGCTGGAGTGCAGTGGTGCGATCTTGGCTCATTGCAACCTCTGTCCCCCAGGTTCAAGTGATTCTCCTGTCTCAGCCTCCCGAGGCCCCTGCCACTGTGCCTAGCTAATTTTGGTTTTAGTGGAGACGGGGATTTCACCATCTTGACCAGGCTGGTCTCGAACTCCTGACCTTGTGATCCATCTGCCCCGGCCTCCTAAAGTGCTGGGATTACAGGTGTGAGCCACCGTGTCCGGCCTCATTTCATTCTTCTTTAACTATTGCCTACATGTTCCATCATGTATTGATTTCATGCTCTGAGAAATGATTAGCATTCGAACATTTGTTCCTTCCATCTTCCCTCTCTTCACTTCCCAATTGCTGCTGATTAACTACTTGTACTTAGTCAAAGTTTACTTCACCTTTATACTTAAATACTTTTACTTAGTAAGTGCTGTCAAGTACTTTTACTTACTTTGCATAACCGAACTCTAGTCAAGTTCCCTAACATTTAGATTCTATACTGCAACAATAATTCCACCAATTGGCAGTTGACCGAGGTAAGGCATAGAAGTGGGATGAGGTTGAAGAGAATGTACCATAGGAGGCCAAGCCTTGCGGGGCTGAGTGCTGTCCTTATAGGGTTCAGGGGTCAGCCCTCTTCCCAAGACCCCAGCCAATTCCCTATGCTAGGCATCCTCCACCCAGGCAAGGGTGCGTCCCACTCCCACATGAAGATACGTGGCAAATCCTGGCAACACCTTTGGTCTTGGTTCTGGGCCTGAGACTTTCTCCTCTGAGGGTATTTTTGTTGACTTTTCCCAGTGTGAATTTATTATTTCATTGTATTTTCCGCCTCTTAGAGATTTTTAGTAGGATAATTTAGATTCAGTCTACTGTCCTTTCTTCCCCTCAGTATTGGATTGGTAAGGAAGGAGCAATGAGGCGCTGTCCACACAGGCAGCACTTCAGTCTTTTGCTTGGCTTTATCCTTTCAAGTCCATAACATGAGTTTGTTCTCCTTTCTTTGATTGTTAATAGGACCAATTTGTATGACCTAGGAAACTTAAAAAAAAAAAAAAGAAAGAAATAAGTAGAGATGTTTTTGAGATAAAATCTGTTGGTAGAATTCTGCCTTAATGTGTTTGTTCACCACCAGAAAACTGAAGAGATTTTCAATATTACTTCTATCTTTATGAATGAAATGATGTACTTAACATATTATTTGTTAAAATTATACTTCTATAGATCATATAAAGATTTCAGGTTAAAAAAATCTTAAGATAAACTATGAGTTGATAAACTATAGTTTTTTTTTTTTTTTTGAGACAGAGTCTCATTCTGTTGCCCAGGTTGGAGTACAGTGTCACAGTCACTGCAGCGTCAACCTCCTGGGCTGAAGCGATCCTCCCACCTCAGCCTCCCAGGTAGCTGGGGTATAGGCACGCACCATCACGCCTGGCTAATTTTTTGTTAGCTAGGAGTTTTTTGTTACCTAGGCTGATCTCTAACTCCTGGGCTCAAGCGATCTGCCTGCCTCAGCCTTCCAAAGTGCTGGGATTACAGGCATGAGCCACTGTACCTGGCCCAAAAAACTCTGGTTTTTATTGTGATAAATGTTTTGGTGTACCTTTCAAACAATGTAAGATATTTTGTGAAACAGAACAAATTTTACTAAGAATTTTCACATACAACTATTTCAGAAATGATAGTCATCCTGAAAGTACTACATTTCAAGAATTAATATTAATAACTTACGATTCTTTTTATTTTCTATCAACTCTCAGGAATATGGTATATAATAGGGATTTGGTTTATAAAAACTTATTTTATTTTTTGAAACAGGGTCTTGCTGTGTCACCCAGACTGGAGTGCAATGGTGCAGTCATGGCTCACTGTGGCCTCGAACTCTGGGGCTCAAAGAATCCTCCCTCCTCAGCCTCCTAACTAGCTGGGACTATACACACTTGCCACAAGGCCTGGCTATTTTTTTCAGTTTTTATAGAGATGAGGATCTACTATGTTGCCCAGAGTGGTCTTAAACCCCTGGGCTCAAGTGTTCCTCCACCTCAGCCTCCCAAAGTGCTGGGATTACAGGCGTGAGCCACTGCGCCCGGCCTAGTTACTTTCTTTATCTACCTTTAAGATGTAAGCTTTATGAAGGCAGGAACTGGCTGTATTGTGCCCCCCAAATCTAGAACAATGCCTGGAGCATAATCGGCACTCACATATTGTTTGATCGAAAGTGTAAATGTATTTACTTTTATTTTATTTTTTTGAGGTGGAGTCTTGCTCCGTCACCCAGGCTGGAGTGCATTGGCTCCATCTGGGCTCACTGCAACCTCTGCGTCCTGGTGGCTGTAGAGAGCCACCACACACGGCTGATTTTTCTGTTTTTGGTAGAGAGGGGGTTTCGCCATGTTGGACAGGCTGGTCTTAAACTCCTGATCTCAGGTGATCTGCCCACCTCGGCCTCCAAAAGTGCTGGGATTACAGGCATGAGCCACCACACCTGGCCTACATGTTTTAAAATAACTAGATTCTTAGTTCAGGGAACCTGCAAATAAATACAGAGAAAATAAACAAGCATGTTTTTCTACCTTTATATAACTTATTTGTTGGTTGACTGAATTGACTGCTCAGTTTAGTTTAGTTCGTTCAGCTAGAATTGGATTTGTAGACTCAATCCCAGTGACTGACATTAACACTGTGGATATTTGTTATTGAAGCTCATATGATATTTCAGTTGTTATTTCATAAAAGTTATATCACTAGGTAGTTCTACTTTGTTTTTCTTATATTTGGCCCCTAAATGGAAGGAAAGCCAAGACAAGAGTTATCTGTGAAATTTACATTGGAAAGCAAAATCTTGAAATTCCTCTAAAACCTCTTTTCTAAAACAGATTGCTAGTGAAAGATTTCACACACACACACACACACACATACACATACACCCATACAATTAATCCTGTTTTTTCAAGAAATAATTTTTATGTCTTTTGGGGGAAAGGGACTCCCCTATTTGAGGTAAGTTTCTTTTTTTCATAGAAAGCATTTCATTTTAGAAGGATTATGTCTTATTCTGAAATACCTAATGCTTGTTAAAAGTTTATTTATTTATTTATTTACTTATTTTTTTTTTGTGGCAGAGTCTTCTTCTGTCGTCTAGGCTGGAGTTCAGTGATGTAATCTCGGCTCACAGCAACCTCTGCCACCTGAGTTCAAGTGATTCTTGTGCCTCATCCTCCTGAGTAGCTGGGATTACAGGTGCTCACCACCACGCCCAGCTAAGTTTTGTATTTTTTAGTAGAGACGGGGTTTCACCATGTTGGCCAGGCTGGTCTCCAACTCCTGACCTCAGGTGATC
>NW_012115511.1:2580943-2590292 GCF_000951035.1 Colobus angolensis palliatus | reverse complement strand
AGGAAATTTAAGTATACATGAACAATATAGAAATCTATAGTATAGACAAAAAAAAGGAAATTTAAGTATACATGAACAATATAGAAATCTATAGTATAGATTGGGATAATGGTTTTAAATTACTCTCAATTGGAGGATGCTCGTTCCTGGCTACTCCACTTTCTGCAAACACTGAACCAGGGATGGTGTTCCAGGCTTCTTGCTGTCTACCTTGACATCTAGTCATGGTTCCACAACCTATGCCAATATCCACTCTACTTCTAAAATCTAGGCACATACTCTCTTTCCCACCGTCATAGATAACAAACATCCTGGCCTTTTTTCTCTCTGCCATGTTATCTGAGAACCTTGACTCTTACAGTTTTCTTCTTAAGTTCATGTCCTGTCATTAACTTTGAGCAGTTTTAGCATTTTCATTGAAGACCTATTTAACATCTTTATTGAACAGTCATAGGAATCAGAAAACCTGGGTTTGAATTTTCATTCCATCATTTGGTGTAACAGTAGACAAATTCTCTAACTTCAGTTTTTCCATCTGTAAAATAGGGAAAATATGTTTTTTTTTTTTTTTTTTTGAGATAGAGTCTCACTCTGTCGCCCAAGGTAGAGTGCAGTGGCACGATCTTGGCTCACTGCAACCTCCACCTCCCGGGTTCGAGCAATTATCCTGCCTCAGCCTCCTGAGTAGCTGGGGTTACAGGAGCGTGCAACCACGCCTAGCTAATTTTTGTATTTTTAGTACAGATGGAGTTTCACCTTGTTGGTCAGGCTGGTCTCGAACTCCTGACCTCTTGACCCACCCACCTCGGCCTCCCAAAGTGCTGGGATTACAGGCGTTGAGCGACCACGCCTGGCCGGGAAAATATGTTTTTTAACTGGTAATTGTAAAGTTGTACAGTGATGGCTGTTAGTGGCTGTGTAAATTAATGTGGCCATTATGGAACGCCGTATGGAGGTTCTTCAAAAAATTAAAAGTAGAACAACTATGTGATCCAGCAGCCCCACCATTGGGCATGTACACAAACGAAATGAAATCAGTAATGTGGAAGAAGTATATGCACTCCTATGTTCATTACAACATCAACTTAAGTGTCCAAAAACGAAGGAATAAATGGATAAAGAAACATGGTATATATATGCAATGGAATACTATTCAACCTTAGAAAAAACAAGGAATTCTTGTCACATGTTACAACATAAGTGAACCTGAAGGACATTATTCTAAGTGAAATAAGCCAGGCACAGAAGATAAACACTGCATGACCTCACTTATATATGCAATCTGAAAATGTCTAACTCATAGATGTAGAGAGTAGAATGGTGGTTACCAGAGTCCTGGGGAGGAGGGCAGGTTAGGGAGATGTTGGTCAAAGGATATAAAAATTTAGCTAGGAGGAATAAGTTCAAGAGATCTATTGTACAATATCGTTACTATATTTAATGTACAGTTGACCCTTGAATAACATAAATTTGCACTGTGCAGGCCCACTTACGTGTGGAGTTTTTTCAGTCAAATGCAGATTGAGTGATACATACATACTGAGGGTCAATTTTGCATTTATTTGTGTTCTGCAGGGCCAACTGTGGATCTGCAGATTTCTGCGTATACCAAGGGATGGCTGTATTATAATCCTGAAAATCTCTAAGAGAGTAGATTTTTAAGTGTTATCGTAATAAAATAAAAGTATATGAAGTAATACATTTGTTAATTAGCTTGATGGAGCCATTTTACAATGTGCATATGTTTCAAAATATGTTGTACACAGTACATATATACAATAAAAGAACAAATACATGGTTGTAAAGTGATGGTGCAGCATCACATGAGGTATATGTGAAACCATGCTGTAATTTGTAGTCTTATTTAGATGCCAGTTGTATGGTTATCTTTACTTATCAACATTCAGTTGCTCAACCCACTCATATATCCACATTTTGTATTTTGCGTTATTTGTGAAGATTCTATTTTTGGTTTTATTCTCTAATTGCATCTTTTGTATCACAAATTTCTTGACCTTATTAGCTCTTTTGATATTTTAAGCACTTTCACTCATTTATTTAGTCATTGAACTCCTAACTTCACTTTCCCTACTACTGTTCATAATTAAGAAGCAATAGGGTAGTGGGTCTGTTCACTATGTCAGTTCTGAGCTTGAAGTATCCTAGGCTCTAGCAATGGTTTTCATCTGGAGATAGTAAAACTCTAGGGAAATTTTAAAATGATATGTGGGATATTTCATTTGTTACTGACACTAGCGCTTGAGTATGAATTAAACATCCTTAATATATGGGACAGGCCCATGAATCTAAATTTTTCTTGCAAAATGCCAATAATGCTTCTATTGAGGGCACTACTAGGTATGCAGGATTTCTATCCATCCTTTATGACATGGTTCTTAACTCTGTTAGATTTGTTTTACCATTTTTTTCCTTTGTGCTTCTATATGTTTTTACTTATGCTGCTTATATATATCTGTTTGTCTTCCTCTTTAGAATATTAGTGGCTGAATTGAGAGAAAGTCTTTGGGACATTCCTTTTGTATATCTAGAATATAACACAGACCCACCATGGAGTTGGTGCTTATTGATTATTTGCCATATATGAATTTGGAATCTTTAATTGTTCTAGGAAACATTTTTGATTATAAGAAGCAGCTGCATGGTAGCCATAGCTATGGCACTTGATTCTGTCTAGAGTTCTTTATTTTTATTTTAAAAAATAAATTTTAATTGCTAATTATTGTTCTTTTTTTTCTTCTTTTTTAAATTATTATTGTACTTTAAGTTCTAGGGTACATGTACATAACATGCAGATTTGTTACATATGTATACTTGTGCCATGTTGGTGTGCTGCACCCATCAACTTGACATTTACATCAGGTATAACTCCTAATGCAATCCCTCCCCCCTCCCCCCTCCCCATGATAGGCCCCAGTGTGTGATGTTCCCCTTCCCAAGTCCAAGTGATCTCATTGTTCAGTTCCTACCTATGAGTGAGAACATGCAGTGTTTGGTTTTCTGTTCTTGCGATAGTTTGCTGAGAATGATGGTTTCCAGCTGCATCCATGTCCCCACAAAGGACACAAATTCATCCTTTTTTATGGCTGCATAGTATTCCATGGTGTATATGTGCCACATTTTCTTAATCCAGTCTGTCACTGATGGACATTTGGGTTGATTCCAAGTCTTTGCTATTGTGAATAGTGCCGCAATAAACATACGTGTGCATGTGTCTTTATAGCAGCATGATTTATAATCCTTTGGGTATATACCCAGTAATGGGATGGCTGGGTCATATAGTACTTCTAGTTCTAGATCCTTGAGGAATCCCCATACTGTTTTCCATAATGGTTGCTGTCTAGAGTTCTTTAAGCTACATGCTTAAAAGGAGAGTCTTTCTTTTTAGGTAAAACCTTGTACTCAGATAATGTGAACCGAGAATTTCTGGGTTGTGAATATTTGGAAAAAATATGGTGCAGATGTTTGGAAAAAATATTGAGCTTTGAGGTAGGGATTAAAAAGCTTTTTTGTTTTGTTTTATTTTGTTTTGTTTTGAGATGGTGTCTCACTCTGTTGCCCAGGCTGGAGTGCAATGGAGTGATCTCGGCTTACTGCAACCTCTGCCTTCTGGGTTCAAGAAATTCTCGTGCCTCAGCGTCCCAAGGAGCTGGGACTACAGATGCGTGCCACCATGCGTGGCTAATTTTTGTATTTTCAGTTGGCCAGGCTGGTCTTGAATTCCTGACCTCAGGTGATCCACCCGCCTTGCCCTCCCAAAGTGCTGGGATTACAGGTGTGAGCCACCATGTCTGACTTGTTTTCACTTTCTGAATTTTATTAAAGAAAGGAACCCCACCCCAACTTTGTTTTTTTTTTTTTTCTATCTCCGTTACTTTTCAGAGTGTTGTGTCCATTTGAGTCATAATGCTTTGAAAAAGTTGTTATAATTGGAGAAGAAAAATGTCCAAAATTATTTCAGGGATATAAAGTAGATTTTCTCCAGTGAAAGTCTATAGGGACTGGAGTTGTTTGCCTTGGATAAGGCAAATAGATGATTTGATGTCTGTTTTAATCTATTTTTATGGGGAAGATGTGGAGCAGTTATTGTTGTTATTCATAGAACATTGAATAAGAGAATATTAGCTCATATCAGAGAAGAGGTTTTAGTTACCTAATGAAGAACTGTGACCACTAGGGCAATGAATCTTGCAATAGATAAACAAATAGGTTCAGGTCATGCAGTTTCTATTAGCATGATGGAGTAGCAAGATCTTGGGCCTTCAGACAGTCCTGGCTTGGAATCTTAGTCCCAGTTAACATCTCTCAGCCTCGTTATTTTTTTCACTTGTGAAAATGAGAATACTAACATGTATTCTGAAACATGTACTAAGATTCAATGAGATAATGTGTAGACAAACATGGAGGAAACAATGTTAGCTCCTTTCCCCATTGTAGTGCTTGCCTGGCATGTAGTAGACACTCAGTAACCATTCTCGGTCCTCTGGAGATATTTAAAGAGAGGGATGAGCATCTCTGCCAGATAACTTAGAAATTTCCCTACTTAAGTCAGGGAGTTAGACCAAATGTCTCTTTTAAAGTTTTTTACAGACTGAGTTCAGAGGATGCCTATCAAATGCAGGATTGTTTATATGCAGATCTTAGTGGATATAAATGTTGTTTTGTTTCAGAAGTTGGAGCCATTGACTTTTACGTTTGTTCTTTCTACCCTCTGATCCATTAGTGCAGAAAGCTGTAGCATGGGAACTATAACTAAGAAACTTTTTCTTGAAGAGCAGCATGGAAAGATGTAAAATAATTTTTGAAATTATTTCTTAGTCTATTCCTTAAAATATCATAATTCCCCAACCTTACATTTCATTTTCTCCCAGTCTTACTCTATTTAAACTCATGAGGACAGCCAGACCAGATGATATTTTGGGCATCTCACTGTGGGAGCTTGGTAAAAATGATTGAGATGGTTTTCAGTTACTAGACAAGAATATAGTGTGATTGGAGTATTAAGGCATTTTTGGAAATTTGTGGGTTTGTGTATTTTTCAGTGTAGGCTGCCAGTGAATTGACTCTTTCAATTATTTTCTGAAAAAAGTTTTGGTTTACATTATTCAGATGGTAAAAGCATCTATGGCCATACCTCTCTGAATGTGCCCATCCTGCCTGATCTCTGAGTGGTAAAAGTGTGTTTCTCTGTAGGTGCATTAGATTGTTTGCAGTTCACTTGAGTTGCAAAGAACAAGCTATACCACATTAGGGCCGATCATTTCTTGACTGCAGTTGTAGAAATGACAAATTAACTCACACATTTACATTTTTGCTCTTTAGTGATTGTCTGAAAAGGAAAGATGAGGAATATTGATGTATAATAAAACAATATATGGAGAAAAGATGGTAGCAAAAAGAACAGAAGCTTTTGGATCAGAATTCCTGAGTTCTGCTTGTATCATTTACTCTCTGTGACTTTGACAAGTTAATTTATTGTCTAAATATTTCTTTGTTTTGAGACAGAGTCTTGCTCTGTCATCCAGGCTGAAGTGCAGTGGTGCCATCTGAGCTCACTGCAAATTCCGCCTCCTGGCTTCAGGCAATTCTGCTGCCTCAGCCTCCCCAGTAGCTGAAATCACAGGTGCGTGCCACCACATCTAATTTTTGTATTTTTAGAAGAGATGGGGTTTCACCATGTTGGCTAGGCTTGTCCTGAACTCCTGACTTTAAGTGATCCGCCCACCTTGGCCTCCCAAAATGTAGGGATTCCAGGCATGAGCCACGGTGCCCAGCCTAAATATTTTTTTCATGAATTGTAAAATTGTGATAATACTGGTACTTATAAAATTATCTTTTAGTGTTAAATGTGACATCATGTGTTAAAGCACTTTGAAAAACATGATGTTGGAAGCATACACGTTACAGATGTGAAAGAGATCTGAATACAGCTTCTTACTAGTTTACTAAATACAAAATATTTAATCCAAACTGATCATGAAGCCTTGAGGAAGGCATTTGAATCCAGCAATGTGGTATAGGCAGCAGTTTTTGGATCAATTGATCTGGGGTCTCATCTTGACTTTGCTACGTAACATCTCACAGTATTTACTTAAATTGACTCTTCCTTAGCTCCTCATCTGTAACAAGGATTGCTTGCTTGTAAGCCTTGTGTAGAGTAAATTAGATGCTGCTTTTAAAATTTGACTATATGATGTTATGATCTATAAGTTCAGTACCTCCAAGTTATACTTTTCATGTTTGGAATGGCAGAAAATTTTAGTATAGTATCACAAAGACATTAATAATATTAGGTAATCAGGCACTTACAAAGGATCCAGAGAATGACACAAATCGCTTTGTTACATTTTCCCTTGAGTTGCCTGGCTAATCTGGTGAGTCCACCTGCGATGAAGATCAGAGATAGTTTTTACTTTCTTCTTTCCCCTTCCTCTCAGTCTTTCTTTTTTCTTCCTTTCTTCTGGGGTCTCAATTTGTCATTTTTTTTTTCTTTCTGGCCTGTGGTTTGTTGAGGTTTAGCTGGAGGTGTATGGGTGAGGAGTGAGCTGGGAGCTTCAAGTCTTTCAGGGTGTAATGAAGGAAAATGATCTGCCTGTTCTAGTCTGCAATGTAAAGACCTTTCTCTTGTTGGGATTGTTCACCACTTATAGCCTAAATTTAGTGCCTTGTAGTGTTAAGACTCTTTTCTCTGTCTTATTAGGGCTCTGTTGGTCAGTAATTAGTAGATGCTGATCTCTAAACAACTCGTGTACTTTCCTGTTTGTTTACCTTTACTGATAAGAGGATTGAACTACAGGATCCTTTCAAGTTCTAAAATGGTGTGATTTAGACTGAAGGACTCCATAGTGTTACTGAGGTACATAAGTAACAGACTTTGTTATGCCTATTTATAGATGAGGCAGTGAAAGGAGTGGAGTTCAGTGTTTTGAGTTAGTAAATGGAATTTCCTTCAAGTAGGGGAATGGTAGTTTGTGGAAATTTGTATGTGGGAACGTCTGTAAGCGTATTTTTAGTATCAATTAGTGGTTCAAGTAGAGTGTGTGTTTAGAACAGAAGGTTCAGATGCTGTGTAGTTGCAGAGTCTGTGCCCATGAAGTGTGAATGCAGTGACTGTGAGGACTTGTGTTCTATGTGCACGGAAACCCTCATTTGATGTGAATATTCCGTTCTTTGTTCTCTATGCTTGCAGTTCCACTAAAGACCGTTTTCCACTCGTTAGGGCTACAAGTCTAGAGAATGGTGGTTTTAACAATGAAAATACTACCTTCATATTAAGAAACTTAATTTCCTGTTGATTGTTTCCCCAAATTTATTTTATTTTTTACTCTACCCAACTGATCAATAATCAAAGTCTCTGAATTCAAGTTTCTAAGTATCTCTTGAATCCATGACCTCCACTTGTCCTTGATTGAGATTCTCATCTCATCTCTCTGCCCTGCACTATTGCGAAGTCATTCTGATGGGTGTCCCATCATCACACCAAGTATCTTATAAAAAGTCTCATTTGTGCAGCCTTTTACCTTTATAAAGTGCTTTTATACACCTTTTCTTACTTAATTCTCATACCAAATGCTGAAGTAGATTTTGTCATTACCCATATTTGACAACTGAGAAAAAAACTAAGAAAGGCCAAGAACTTCTCCAAATGTTATGTGGTTAGTAAATGCTAGAAAAATTTATATTTTGGAAAGTAGTTTATTAAAAAATTTGTGAGCCCCAGGACATAAAAAAATTTCTGTAGATTATATTAGTATAATGAATGACTCAGTATGAAATAAAGATATGACATAGGGACACAGATACATTTAAGAATGATTTTTTATTTTAGAAATGAAGCCAACTACTTAAAAAAATTTTAACACTTTTGTTGTTTTATGAAGTAATTAGGTTCAGTAATGTAACAAGAGAAAAATGCTTGGCGACTTTTCAAATTCATGCTTCTTTATTGAACATATGCCCAAATTGATTTACAGCTTCGATGTACTTTTTAACAAAACAAGATTTTAGAACCTTAGAAAAACACATGATTTTTTTTCATGCTGTCCCTCCCTCCCCCCTCCTTCTTTTTTTCTTTCTCTCATTTCTTTCCTTTTTCTTTCCCTATTTCATTAGACAGGCTCTGAATGTAGTGAGAAGAGCATAGAGAAATTAATAAAAATGTTAAAAAATTCTTAAATTGTGTGTGAAAGTAATTTTTTAAAATACTTAATTTTGTAATTTAAGAGATCGGGATGTAAAGGAAACAACAACAACAAAAAAACCTCTGGCTGGGAGCAGTGACTCAGGCCTGTAATGCCACCACTTTGGGAAGCTGAGACGGGCCAAGCATGGTGGCTCACATCTGTTATCCCAACACTTTGGGAGGGCAAGGTGGCTGGATCACTTGAAACCATGAGTTCGATACCAGGCCAACATGATGAAACTCCGTCTCCACTAAAAATATAAAAGTTAGCAGGGCATGGTGGCATGTACCTGTAATCCCAGATACTTGTGAGACTGAGGCAAGAGAGTTGCTTGAACCTAGGAGGTGGAGGCTACAATGAGCTGAGATCATGCCCCTCCACTGCAGCTTGGGCAACAGAGCAAGATTGTGACCCCCCCCGCCAAAAAAACCAAAAAACAACACAAAACACAAAAAACAAAAACCTTCACAGGTAGTGGTGTGGTTTTCCCCCTTAATCTCTAGATTGCATAATCAAAATAAATAAATAAATAAATAAATAAATAAATAAATAAATAAATACAAACCACTAAACCATTTCTGCCATTTCAAAATTATCATTTTTTAAAGAAGGAATTTCAGGTTTTACTTTTTGACTTTTTAATTTTGAAATAGTTTCTTTTTTTCTTTCTTTCTTTTTTTAAGGTGGAGTTTTGCTCTTGTTTCCCAGGCTGGAGTGCAATGGCACGATCTTGGCTCACTGTAACCTCTGCCTCCCGGATTCAAGTGATTCTCCTGCTTCAGCCTCCTGAGTAGCTGGGATTACAGGAGCTCGCCACCATGCCCAGCTAATTTTGTGGTTTTACTAGAGACTGAGTTTCTCCATGTTGGTCAAGCTGGTCTCGAACTCCCAACCTTAGGTGATCCACCTGTCTTGGGATCCACCCAAAGTGCTGGGATTACAGGCATGAGCCACTGCGCCTGGCCTCTTTTTTTTTTTTTTTTTGAATTGAGACCGGGTCTCACTCTCTCACCCAGGCTGGAGTGCAGTGGCATGATCACGGCTCACTGCAGCCTTGACCTCCCAGGCTCAGGGTATATTTTCTAAGAATAGGGATTTTCTCTTCCTTAGTAGCCACAATACCAATTATAAACTCCTTTCTACTTTTT
>NW_012115511.1:2554122-2580893 GCF_000951035.1 Colobus angolensis palliatus | reverse complement strand
TGAGCACTGCGCCTGGCCTGAAATAGTTTTATACCTATCAAAAAAATTGCACAAATAATAGAGTGCCTATATTCTTCACCCCATTTCCTTTAATGTTAATGTTTTCAAAACTGAAGAGCTATGATCAAAACTAAGAAATTATCACTGATACAATTCTTTTATCTAAGCTGTGCCTTATTCACATTTGACTGGTTTTTCCACTATTGGTCAACTTCTACTTTTAGTGAGTTTTTGAATACGTGAATGAATGGGGGATGACAGAGTATAAGAAAATAACCCATTCGGGGCTGGGCGTGATGACTCATGCCTGTAATCCCAGCACTTTGGGAGGCCAAGGCGGTCAGATCACGAGGTCAGGAGTTTGAGACCAGCCTGGCTGATATGGTGAAAGCCCATCTCTACTAAAAATACAAAAATTAGCCAGGCATGGTGGCATGCATCTGTGGTACCAGCTACTCAGGAGGCTGATGCAGAAGAATTGCTTGAACCCAGGAGGTGGAGGTTGCAGGGAGCCGAGATCGTGTTACTGCACTCCAGTCTGGGAGACAGAGCAAGACTCCATCTAAAAAAAAAAAAAAAAAGAAGAAGAAAAGAAAATAACATTGGGAACAGTGAAAACAGAGAAATACATGAATACATATGGAAAGTGAATAGTCAGAAGACTTTTAATATTTTATTTAATACTTTGTCCTCCCACTATAATTGTATGTCTGAAGTGTTAACTAGATACTCTTCCCTTTATTGTCTTTATTGATGACAGGCATATCTGTTACTTTTACAGGAAAATTATCATAAATCTCTCTGACAAAAGGGTTACATTAATTCATTAAAAGAGCTAAATACATTTAAAGCTGTTTCTAAGAGACCATGAACAAAATAAAAATTGTACTATCAATTTCTAAAACTATAATTTAACAAAATAAAATATTACTTGATGTTTAAAAGTCTATATATGGGTTTAAGTCCACTTCTAATAAATTATGGTGAGATTCTCAGGCATATTGCTTAAAAAAGTTTGTTAATTACCCATTTTTTTCAATATATTTTTATTAAAGATTTTGAGTAACGAATCCCTTTACCCATGATAGAGACAATACCACCCCATTCATCCCAGAGTTAAGGAGAAGGGAGACGTTGTTTTGTACTGTCGTAGCAGCAGGGCTCTGTGGAGTTCCAGATGTGGAAGGGGGTTGTACCTTGTAGATACACAGCTTCTTCTCTGATTTTGTCTTATTGCACCTGGGAATACTTAGGCACTTCACAGCCACAGTGTTGTTCTCTGTGGGGATTTCTACTCACTAAATGGTAATTTACTTTTACTTCCTTATTTCTCTGGCATTTTGACAACTTTTCAATGACAGGAATATATTTATAAGATATTTTCATAGTATGAGCATAGCCACCTCAGAATTGTACTAAGGAGTGAATGGTACCCCTTCTTTAGTTATTGTTACCCTTGAATGAAATAAAACTTCATTGAAATAAATAAGTGAAATAAAACAATAGCCTTGAATGAAAGAAAACTTCTAGAATTTTTACTAAATACATGATTTTAAGCAGGCCTTTGAAGAGTTTTTTTTAAACTTTATTTTTTCTGCTTCATTTAATTATCGGAATTATGGAGTTTAAAATATAACAGCTTTATGGAGATATAATTCATATACTATACAACTCACCCATTTAAAGCATACAATTCAGTGGCTTTTTGTATACTTCACAGGTTTTGCAACCTTACTATGGTCAATTTTAGAACATTTTCATCACCCCATAAAGAAACCTTTTACGTATTTGTGGTCATTCCCTATTCCTGCCTCCTCCCAGCCTCTGGCTAATCTACTTTGTTTTTTTTTTTTTTTTTTTTGGAGACAGAGTCTAGCTCTGTCGCCCAGGCTGGAGTGCAGTGGCGCGATCTCAGCTCACTGCAACTCCGCCTCCCGGGTTTACGCCATTCTCCTGCCTCAGCCTCCCGAGTAGCTGGGACTACAGGCGCCCGCCACCTCGCCCGGCTAGTTTTTTGTATTTTTTAGTAGAGACGGGGTTTCACCGTGTAGCTCAGGATGGTCTCGATCTCCTGACCTCGTGATCCGCCCGTCTCGGCCTCCCAAAGTGCTGGGAGTACAGGCTTGAGCCACCGCGCCCGGCCTCTACTTTCTATCTCTATGGATTTGTCTGTTCTAGATAGTTCACATAAATGGAATTATATAATATGCAGCCTTTTGTGACTGCATTCTCTCATTTAGCATAATATTTGTTAAAGTGCTTTGGTGTATTAGTATAATAATTTATTTCTTTTTTGTTGCCTAAAATATCTCACCGTGTGGCTAGTCCACACTTGATTTATCTGTTATCATTTGATGGACATTTGGGTTATTTCTATTCTTAGGCTATTGTGAATAATGCTGCTATAAAAATTTGTGTCTAAGCTTTTTGTGAGGACACATGCTTTAATTTTTTTTTTTTTTTTTACCGAAGTTGGAGTCTTGCTGTGTCCCCTAGGTTGGAGTGCAGTGGTGCAGTCTTGGCCCACTGCAACCTCTGTCTCCCAGGTTCAAGCCTTAGCCTCCTGAGTAGTTGGGATTACAGGTATGCACCACCACACCCGGCTAATTTTTGTAATTTTAGAGGAGATGGAGTTTCACCATGTTGGCCAGACTGGTCTCCAACTCCTGACCTCGTGATCCACCTGCCTCAGCCTCCCAAAGTGCTGGGATTACAGGCATGAGCCAATGCTCCCGGCCCATGCTTTCATTTTCTTGGGTATATACCTACTAGTGAAATTGCTGGGTCATATGGTAACTCTATATTTAACTTTTTGAGGAACTGCCAGACTGTTTATCATAGTGACTACCGCATTTCACAGTCCCACCAATAGTACATGATGGCTCCAGTTCTTCACATCCTTGTTGACACTGTTATTATCTCTCTTTTTTTATGGTAGTCATGTAGTCATCCTTGTGACTGTGAAGTAGTATTTCATTGTGGTTTTAATTTACATTTCTCTGACAACTAATGATGTTGAATGTCTTTTCATGTGCCCATTCATCATTTTGTATCTATGTTCTTTGGAGAATGTGTCCTTAAAACCTCTGCCCATTTAACTTCAACTTTTAGTTTTTTATGTGTTTTTTTGTTTTTTTGAGACAGAGTCTTGCTCTGTTACCCAGGCTGGAGTGCAGTAGTGGAATCTCAGCTCACTGCAACATCCACCTCCCGGGTTCAAGCAATCTTTTTGCCTCAGTGTCCCTAGTAGCTGGGACCACAGGTGTGCACCGCTGTGTCTGGCTAAGTTTTGTATTTATTGTAGAGACGCAGACTTGCTTTTTTTGCCTAGGCTGGTTTCAAACTCCTGAGCTCTAGGAATCTTCTGGCTTTGGCCTCCCAAAGTGCTGGGATTACAGGTGTGAACCATTGCACCTGACCTACCCATTTAAAAAAAAAATGGATTATTTGTCTTTCTATTGTTGAGTTGTAAACTCATTGTGTTTTCATTTGCATTTCTCTGGTGTCTAATGATGTTAAGCATCTTTACATGTGTTTAGTGACCATTTGTATATTTTCTTTGGAGAAATGTCTATTGAGATCTTTTGCCCATATTTAAATTAGGTCACTTTTCTTGTTATTTTTGCGTTCTAAGTGTTCTTTAAAAATTCTAGGCTGGGTGTGATTGCTCATGCTTTTAATCCCAGCACTTTGGGAGGCCCAGGCCAGTGGATCGCTTGAGTCCAGGAGTTAAAGACCAGCTTGGGCAACGTGGCGAGACCTTGTCTCTACATAAATTAACTGGTTGTGGTAGTGTGTGCCTGTGGTCCCCGTTACATGGGAGGCTGAGATAGGAGAATTGCATGAGCCCAGGAAGTGGAAGTTGCAGTGAGCTGAGATTACACCATTGGATTTCGGCCTGGGTGAGGGAGCAAGACTCTTTCTCAAAAAAAAAAAAAATAAATAAATAAAAGAAAAGGAAATTCTGTACAAATTTCTTACGAAGTACATAATTTGCTAAAGTTTCTCTTATTCTTTGGGTTGTCCTTTCACTTTCTTGGTAGTGTCCTTTGAAACACATGGTTTTAATTTCAATTATGTCCTATTTATCTATTTTTTCTTTTGTTGCTACTGTTTTTGATGTCATATCAAAGAATTATTGCCAAATCCAAGATTGTAAAGATTCATGTGTATATTTTCTGCTATTACATAGTTGTAGCTCTTATGTTTCAATTTTTGATCCATTTAGAGTCAATTTTTGTATGTACTACAAGGAGGGGATCCAACTTTATTATTTTCACCATTTTTTGTAAAGACTCTTACAACTGAATTGTGTTGGCATGCTTGTCAAAAAGTAATTGGATGTAAATGTGAGAATTTTTATTGTTTATATGTCTGCCTTCCAACAGTACTGTGCTGCCTTTATTACAGTAACTTTGTAATAAGTTTTGAAATTAGAAGTTATGAGTCCTCTAACTTTGTCTTTTTCTAGATTGGCTATTCTTTGTTTATGGTATTTCCATATGAATTTTTAGGATCAGATTTTATTTCTGCAAAAAAGGCATCTAGGATTTTGGTAGGTAGAATTGCCTTGAACATGCAGAGGAGTTTGGGAAGCATTGCCATATTAACAATATTAAATCTTCTGCTCCATGACTTTTGGTTTATTTTTGTCTTAATTTCTTTCAACAATATTTTATTATTTTAAAAGTATAAATTTGTACTTCTTTTGTTAAATTTATTTCTAAGTGTTTTATTCTTTTTGATTCTATTGTAAATTGAATTGTTTTATTTCATTTTTTCTATGTTTATTGCTACTGTATAGAATACAGCTGATGTTTGTATATTGGCTTTTATCTTGCAATCTTGCTTAATTCGATTACTAGTTCTAAGAGTTTTTTAGTGGATTCCTTAGGACTTTTGATACATAAGACTGGGTCATCTGAAAATTGAGATAGTTTTACTTCTTTCTTTGCAATCTAAATTCATTTTATTTCTTTTTGTACCCTAACTGCACTGGCTAAAACTTTGAATTGAAGCGGTTAGAGTGGACATCCTTGTCTTATTCTATTAAAAAAAAATTATTTAAAAATTTTTTTTCTTTTTATATTTATATATTATATTTATATATATTTAAAAAAATATATAGGTGGGGGTCTCACTATGTTGTGCAGTCTGGGCTTTAACTCCTGAGCTTAAGTGATCTTCCCTTCAGTCTCCCAAAGTGTGGGATTACAGGAATGTGCCGTCGTGCCTGGCCTCTTATCTTGTTCTTGATTTTAGGGGAAAGCATTCAGTTCTTTACCTTCAAGTGTGATCTGGGTTATGATTTTTTAATAGATGCCCTTTATCAGGTTGAGAAGCTTCATTGTTTTTTTTTTTTACCTTTTTAAAAAATCGATATATAGTAGGTGTACATGTTTTCAGGGTTCATGTGATCATTCCATACATTAATATAATCAGATCAGGGCTGTTGATATACCCATCATCACCTTAAATATTTACCATTTCTCTATTCTAGGAACATTCAAATTATTCCCTGTGAATTATTTTGAAATGTACAGCCTTTTGATGTTAGCTATAGTCACCCTACTGATCTACTGAATAACAATTCTTATTTCTTCCATCTAAGTGTATGTTTGTACCCACTAATCAACCTCTCTTCATCTCTCCTCCCCCTACCCTTCCCAGTCTCTAGTAACCACCACTCTGCTCTCTATCTTCATGAGATCTACTTTGTTAGCTTCCGCATCTGGGTCAGAATATGTGATATTTGTCTTTCTGTGCTTGGCTTCTTTCACTTAACATAATGTCCTCCAGTTACATCCGTATTGTTGCAAATGACAGGAATTTATTCTTTGTCCAGCTAATTTTTTATGGCTGAATAATATTCCTCTCTCTCTCTATATATCTATATCTATCTATCTATCTATCTATCTATCTATCTATCTATCTATCTATCTATCTATCTATCTATCTATCTCATTGCAGTTGTTTTTGAAACAGGGTCTCAATCTTTTGCCCAGACTGGAATGCAGTGGCATGATCATAGCTCATTCCAGGCTGGAACTCCTGCACTCAAGTGATCTTTGCACCTCAGACTCCCAAGTAGCTGGTACTAGAAGTGTGTGTCACCATGCCCAACTAATTTTTGTGTTTTTTGGTAGAGACAGCATCTTACTCTGTCACCCAGGCTGATCTTGAACTCGTGGCCTTAAGTGATCCTCCTGCTTGGCCTCCAAAGTATTGGGATTTATAGGCATGAGCCACTGTACATGAACACATTTTCTTTATCCATTCATCCATTGATGGACATTTGGGTTGATTCCATATTTCCGCTGTTGTCAGTAGTGCTGCAATAAACATGGGAATGCACTTACCTCTTCGTTATTGATTTTCTTCTTTCTTGGATATCTACTCAGTTGTGGAATTGCTGGGTCATATGGTATTATTATTATTATTATTTTTTTGAGATGGAGTCTCGCTGTGTTACCCATGCTGGAGTGCAGTGGTGCGATATCAGCTCACTGCAGCCTCCGCCTCCCGGGTTCAAGCAATTCTCTTGCCTCAGCCTCATGAGTAGCTGGGATTACATGTATGTGCCACCACACCTGGCTAATTTTTGTATTTTCAGTAGAAATGGGGTTTCACCGTATTGGACAGGTTGGTCTCGAAATCCTGACCTCAGGCGATCCACCCACCGTGGCCTCCCAAAGTGATGAGATTACAGGTGTGAGCCACCGTGCCCAGCCTTTAGTGTAGCTTTTATTGAAAAAAAAAAAAAAAATCCACGTATAAGTGGATCCAGGCAGTTCAGAACTTTGTTGTTCAAGGGTCTATGTAATTTTGAACTTGTCTTTCGCTTTTAAGACATTAAATAATTTTAAATTCTAATGACAAATTTAATTTAAATATATTGATTTAAGGCATTACATTACAACTTTTGACAATAATAATAATAATAGTAGACTGCCAGACATTTCCAAGTTTCATGGCAATATCGTCCTTGAAATTGTATTGAAAAGCAGGGAAAAAATAAGTTTAGCTACTCTACAGTCTCAGTTACTTGCTTTAAACATAATTTTGCAAAACAGTACTTTTCAAAACAATTAACATGGTTTATGATGGGCTACAAAAAAGGACAAATTAACTTCTGAAAATGACTCAACAGAAGCTAGAATTAATTAATAAGGAGGTAATTGAATGACTGCATCAACCAGATGAAATGTGAAATGTGAATTTTTTTAGGTATTCTGTGCCATTTAAGGCTTATCAGAATTAAAAGTAGTGACAAGTAGAAACTGTCTGATATATCAATGATTAATAACAATGTTGATGATAATTTTGATAGGTGATTTTTATTTTGTGTCAAGTACTGTTCTAACATGTTTACATATGGGCCAAGAATTGGATTGTCAAATCAGACTGACGTGAAGTGGAGATGTTAATCAATGTTAAGCATTCCTTATAATTTCAAGAATACAAGCAATCAAAAGGCTCAGGAAAAGCAGAGACAGGTCCAGGACATTGAGAGAGGCCCCCAGATCCTTTCTTACTGCAATAGACAAAACTCTGCATCCCAGAGCAGTAGATGAGGTCCTTAATGAAATATATGAGTTATTAGCAGGGAGTGTTACAGGCTGTGAAACATCTCCATTTTATACCCAGATAGTTGCAAAGCTCATGTCCTGTGCCCCAAGCTCCATGTCCCATAAATCTGTAGATTCTCAGTTTGTTTATCATAGTAATCCTAATCCAGGGGCAGTCTGCTAAAAGCTTTTTATGGGTAAGTAGTCTTTTTTAAAATTATTATGCAAACACTGTTAGTATTTTTGCCAGCTATTGGCATGCTTATAAGGAGGTTTGACCAGATTTTTTACTTTCTATTTTTTTTTTTTTGTGAGAGAGGAGAAAAACACTGCTTTAACTCTTTCTCCCCAATAAATTAATCCATTTAAATTCAATTAATTTCTTTTAGTATAAACAAGATAAAATATATCAAGAAAGATTTTAAAACATTTGAAACATCAGATCGGTTTCTAAAAAATCTTTTATTTTTAGTTTGGTTTAGTTAGGTTAGTAGGCATGGGGGAGAGAAATATGCTGAGAATTATATAATAAATATAAATATTTTCCTATTACCAACAGATACTCATAATAGCAATTTATTTTATTAACTTTTTTGTGTGTATGTGTCTGCACATTTCATAGACAATTTTTTTTTCTATTTCACATTAGAAGATTTGAGAAATCATATAATTCTTTTAATGTTTAATTATTTCTTCTTTCTCAACCCAACCTTCAAATCAGGATGGAGATCCAGTTCGCCCAGGAGTAGCCATGACTGATCTTGCCACTGGCCTGTATGCATATGGAGCTATTATGGCTGGATTGATACAAAAATACAAAACCGGGAAGGGACTGTTCATTGATTGTAACCTACTGTCATCCCAGGTAACAATCCAAATAACATTTCAGATAATGTTATAAAAACTGTGTCTGGGTTATACCTTTTCAGATCAAATTCTGTGGTCACATGCACAAAAACAATACAAAAACCAACACAACAACAACAAAAACTGTTTTGTTTTGATGTACTTTCTCTCTCTCTCTCTGTCTTTCTTTCTTTCTTTTTGACGGAATTTCGCTCTTGTTGCCCAGGCTGGACTGCAATGGCGTGATCTCGGCTCACTGCAACCTCCACCTCCTGGGTTCAAACAGTTCTCCTGCCTCAGCCTCCTGAGTAGCTGGGGTTACAGGCATGTGCCACCACGCTCAGCTAATTTCATATTTTTAGTAGAGATGGGGTTTCTCCATGTTGGTCAGGCTGGTCTCGAACTCCTGACCTCATGTGATTCACCCACCTTGGCCTCCCAAAGTGCTGGGATTACAGGCATGAGCCACTGTGCCCGGCTCATGTACTTGTTTTCATATTAAAATACACGGACCATGAAGATTTTGTTGTAATGTAGACATCATTGTTGAACTCAAATTTTCCAGGCTGTTTTTACTAGAATGTGTCTGTTGCTTCTTGTAAGACAAGAGATGTAGGTGCTTCATATGTACCCTATAACTTCTTTTGACTTGTTTCTTCACCTTTTATGTGCCATGAACCCCTTTGGTAGTTTGGTGAAGTCTGGTCTTTTCCTTGCAATTGTGTTTTTGAACACATAAAATGAGGTACTTAGGATTGCAAAAGAAGCCAGTTATATTGAAATATATTCAATGGAAAAATCAATTTTCCATTATTAAAAATATAATATTTTCTAACACATTAAGCCACAATATCTAATAGTGGGTATAACACTATTACAGTTTTGAAGTTGTGTTGAGGATAAATGCTATTTCATGGTATCTGTAGTAATTGTAATATGATACAATTGTAATATGATAATATTTATTCGTGATCAAGTCATAGGTACCACTAATACTCTTGTGGTTTGTCACCTACATTTATAATAGAAGAAAATGCTAAATTTTAGTTAGAGGTTGATGAAAATAAAGATATACTTTTGTTTTCACTCGAGTTGATGAACTCCCAGAAATCTGTTTATAGACCCTAAATAATGAATTCCTGGTTTCCATACTTATCAGTTATGTTGTGCTAAATACTAAACTACGGGAATAAAAGGGTTAACTGACTGTCAAAATGACATTTTGCCTTCTTTTCACTGGATCAGACCCAGATGCTGTACCATATGTGGAAGTTGATTCTGAATAGATAATTTTTCCGTGATAGAAAAGGAAAATATCTGATTTGTGCATGGAGACATTTTACTGTGGGAAAAACTACTTTCTAGACATAGAGACCCCAGTTGGGAATTTCAGATTTAAAAGGCATACATGGGAAAATAGTAAACTTGGAACACTGCTTTGGATATTTTTTCTCTTAAGCAAAATTAAGGAGGTATATAGAAATAAAAAACATCAATATAGTTGAAATTGAAATACTACGTATGGGTTTTTACATAACGGTAGCTTCGAGTCACAGTCAGAATTTTAATGTTTCTATGAAAAGGTGAAAGAACTCTGTTCAAATGAATGGTTTCACTAATTAATAAAGAACTACAGATGTTAATTATGGGAGGGTGTAGAAAGTCTTTTCTTCCCCTAATTCTAAGCTGTAAGGAACCTGAGGTAGGGTAAGCAACTGAATAAAAGTTGCACATCCAATAAGTTTGGAAGCCATGAAGGTTTCATGGGTGTGTAACCTGTGCAGTCATGGGTAGCCCTGGGCTTAGTTAAATGTTCTGCTGTCACTATCTTGAATTTGTTAATAACTTCCACAGGAGGCCCTACAGTTTTTATTTACACGAGGACTCACAGATTATGTAGCAGGTCATGAAGTTGGGACTCTACTTATGTCTCCTGATTTTTACCTAGACTGCTTTACTCTAATGTGTAAAGAGTATTGTATTGCTTAGATGAGTATTGTAGAGTTTAATTCGCTTCTAGCATCTAACTAGTGGTTCACCATGTGAAGGTGTGTATTTCCCTGGGAGTAAGGGTGGGGAAGGTGGAATCACCACAGGGCCCCTTCAAAGTGAGGGCAAACTCATGCATATACATACAGGTATACAGTCAATCATTTCTGGGGTGTGTATATGTGTGTGCGTGTCTGTGTCTATTTTTATTGTCCATGTTTCTCCCTGAGACTGTAAATTCTATGACGGCTGGGACAGTGTTTTTGCTTACAATGGTATCCTCAATGCCCAGCCCAGCCTTTGTCAAAGATTGTTTTTTCCAATTCTTAGAGATCAGTGTGAGAACTACTGTTACCAATGGGAATGTCTCGTAACCCTTAGGTTTGCCAGGGAAGATGAGAAAAGATGGTAAACCATTAGAATTACGATAAGTACTCAATAAACAGCTAATGATGAGATTATTTGTTTTTGGCAAACACAGTAGCAGTGATTTGGCTTGTTGTACTACAGTTAACTCAGATTGCTAAAATTAGTGTATTTCAGTCACATTAACTATCTTTCTTTTTTTCTTTTTCTGTAACCTAAGCTGGAGTGCAGTGATGTGATCTCAGTTCACTGCAATCTACGACTCCCAGGTTCAAGCGCTTCTTGTGCCTTAGCCTCCTGAGTAACGGGGACTACAGGCGCGTGTCAAAACTCCTGGCTAATTTTTTTTTTTTTTTTGGTAGAGATGGGGTTTCACCATGTTGGCCAGGCTGGTCTTGAACTCCTGACCTCGTCACCTGCCTTGGCTTCCCAAAGTGCTGGGATTATAGTTGTGAGCCACTGCACCCAGCCAGAGCCACTGTGCTGAGCAAGAGTTCTGTTTCTTTATCCATAAATTCTAATAGGTTATGGTCTTTTAAGGCAAAGAATATGTCTCTTCATAGACTTGCTACAGCTGCCCCATTCAGAATAGCTTCTGGACTGTGAGTAGTGGTTAGAGAACTTCAAAAGGCAGTTGTAACAGATAATTTATTCTACAGCTTACCTGAAGTGCAAGGCAATACGTGGTAAGAACTTTTTCACTCTCTGGATTCACTGCATCCTGAGCTCTGTTTTTCTCTGTTTGCCTCTGCTTTATTTCTTGTCTCTGTCCTCCCTTTCTTCTCATGTGCCCTTCTCTAGCTTGGGCTCTCTTTTCTCTTCTTTGTCTCTCTCCTCTTTCTTTACTTTCCTGTTTTCCTTTCTCCTCTATGCTGTTGACCTTCTTCCCTCTCCCTCCCTTTTATCCATCCTTCCTTATGTGGAACTAAGGTTGTAGCAGTTTTGGTTTCAGATCTTGCTTTTTTTTTTTTTTTTTTAAGGAGATACGGTCTCGTGCTTTTGTCTAGGTTGGAATGCAGTGGTGTGATGATAGCTCACTGCAACCTCGAACTCCTGGACTCAAACAATCTTCCTTCCTCAGCCTCCCTAGTAGTTGGGACTATAGGCGTATGACATTATGCCTGGCTAATTTTTATATATATATATATTTTTTAGAGATTGGGGGGTCTGACTGTGTTGTCCAGGCTAGTCTCGAACTCTTGGCCTTAAGGGATCTTCCTGCCTTGGCCTCTCAACATGCTGGTATTACAGATGTGAGTCACTGCATCCAGCCAGATCTTACATTCTTATACCATATTATTCCGAAAAGTTTCAGAATCTTACAGTAGTTCCTATGAGAGAAAAAGGAAGTTCCCTTTCCTAAAAGTCCCAGAAAGCAAGAACATAATTTCACTGGTTTAAGTGACCATTCCTAAACTGGTAAGTGGGGCCTGAAAGATAGAACACACTGAGTGGCTTAAGCGATTCCCGATACTAGAGATGGGGTTAACTCCACCCAAACCGTATGGCTGAGACTGGGGGACAGGTGATTCCTCCAAAGAATGGTATGGTTATTTTTTGGCCAGAAGAGAGTGAAATGGATGCTGGGGAAGCAATCCACAAATATTTACTCTCCTAATGTAGAGGGTTGTTTTTAGGATCTAATGCAATAAAGGATGTGAAAAATACTTTGTAAATCAGAAAGTATGATGATGACAAGCATTAATTTTATTCGGTTATTGAAAAAATAATTCAGTGTTAGTAATGTGCTGAGATTAAAAAGTTGACTAATAACATAATTTTATCATAATTATTATAACTTTTCATAATAGATAAACCTTGACTGACTTCAATTTGTCTTTCAATTTAAGATAACACTTATAAATTCTAGATCCAAAAACCAACCACAACATGGTTAAAATCTGCTTTATGTAAATAAGGAGTGCTATTTCTAGGTACTTTTTAAAAAGCATAACAGGAAACTTCACCTTTTTTTAAATTAAAAAAAGTATTCTTTTTTTGGATATAAATGTTCACCTGCATTAAGGAGATAACATTTGAACTTAATTTCAGCTGCCTGGAAAATGAATACAATTTCATGCAGTAGTAAAAAACACAGTTTTCTACTCATTTTGATTATATTATATAGAATGACGAATGATTGTAACATTGAACGTTAGTTGCTAAAAATGAAATTGTTTTACTCCTCCTAAAAGAGATCTAGTGTAAAAAAGACAATTTACACCCAATTGGAATAGTAGCTGATTATTAACTCAGAAACGATTGCCTCAGCCACAACAAAACCATTTCAAGTAGTTCATTGTAGAGACATGACAATTGCCAGGATGTGGTTTGTAGTGGGCACCACATTTTTTATAGTTTTAAGGCTATAACTTTTTAACCCTTTTCAAAAATTCTTTTGATTTTTTTTTTAGTCTGAATATGATTTAAATTTGTCTAGTCAAGACAGCTAACATCAGCATCTAAACAGTGTTCTCTAGATGATATTGGTAAATAACAAGGAAGTGGGTTAGGATGTGGTTCTACTTATTCTATTGCTCTATTCTTCTGTTGTGGCTTACAGAAATATCTTTTGGAAGTTTTAATATCCTTCCTGTACTTAATTGCAACCAAGTTCCCTTAATTACTACTACAATGAGTTAGTTTTTTTAGCACCATATTATTTTCACATATAGAATGTTTTGTCACTTTTGACGTCACTATCCTTTACTCACATATGTACATTGATCATATTATATGAACATATTCAAGTGGATACAATTTTAATTCTTATCATTTTGACTGATAAACTTTTGAATCTCAAATAAGTATAGTAATCTAAAATTCATTGTTTTGTGTCCTTAGATATACCTGTGTTTCTAGGTTTTTAAAACAACTCTATAGCTTTTTTAAAATAATTTTATTGAGGTATATATTACATATCATAAATATTACAACTTAATGATTTTAGTAAGTTTAGTGAGTTATGTAACCATCACTATTAATAGATCAGGTTTTCATAAGTACCCGTATTGTTACTTCTGGTGCAGGTCTTGCCTATGAGGCTAGAATGGACAAGTTTTGACTGGGGAGAGGTCTGGGACTAGGCTGACTTAGAAGAAGGGGCCCATTATGACTTCTCTGGGCCCTGGGAACTTTTGCCTTTGTGGGTCCTTTTCTTCATAAAAATATTGAAAATTATATTCTATAACTGCATTGGTATAACGATGAGGATAATTCATTATTCTGCATTTATTATTATTACACTTTTTTTTCTGATTTTAAATGAAATGAAAATTGCAACATTTTTGTGTATCCCTAAAGTATTGTGGGTCTTAAGCATTGTGCCTACTGTGCCTAATTGATAGATCAGCTCTAGAAGAATTTCCTTGAGAAAAGCCTGTGAATGTACAAATCTATGAGGAAAGCAGTTGTGTATCCAGGAAGGAAGTAGAGCTAAAAGCTGAGATTGTGTTGAAGCATGAGTATAGGAGGAAAAAGTAAAGAGGCAGCACAGTCTATGACTAAGGAAATTAAGAGAACTCCTCAAAGGGAGTTTTGTTTTTTCTTCCTTTGAGGGAGAAGGAAAAATAGAAGGTTATAGCAGAAAGTTCGGTATGATACTAGCTGTGGGCTTGTAATATGTAGTTTTTATTGTGTTGAGGTACATTCCTTCTATACCTAATTTATTGTAGTTTTTATCATGAGAAGATGTTGAATATTGCTAAATGCTTTTTCTGTATTCCCTGAGACAATAATATAATTTTTATCTTTCATTCTGTTAATGAATCCAAAGCAGTCTCAGGTAAAAAACACAAAGCTGGAGGTGTCATACTTCTTGATTTCAAAATATACAAAGCTATTATAATCAAAACAGCATGCTGTTGGCATAAAGACAGACAGATAGACCAAAGGAACAGCACAGAAAGCTCAGAAATAAATACACACAGTTATGGTCAATTGATTTTTTGTTTGTTTGTTTGTTTTTGTTGTTTTTTGCAGACAGGGTGTCAATCTGTCACCCAGGCTGTCCAGTTTAGCAGCACAATCTCACTGCAACCTCTGCCTCCCAGGTTCAAATGACTCTCCTGCCTCAGCCTCCCAAGTAGCTGGGATTGTAGGCACGAACCGCCATGCCCAGCTACTTTTCGTATTTTTAGTAGAGACAGGGTTTCACCATGCTGGCCAGGCTGTTCTTGAACTCCTGACCTCAAGAGTGCTGGGATTACAGGCACGAGCCACCCCACCCAGCCTGAATATCCAGTTTTACCAATACAATTTATTGGCGAGGCTGTACTTTCCCTATTGTGTATTGTGGCACCTTTGTCAAAGATCAATTGACTGGCCAGGCGCAGTGGCTCATGCATGTAATCCCAGCACTTTGGGAGGCTAAGGTGGGGGAATCATTTGAGGTCAGAAGTTTGAGAGCAGCCTGGCCAACCTAGTGAAACTCTATCTCTACTAAAAGTAAAAAAATTAGCCGATCGTGGTGGCATGTGCCTGTAGTCCCAGCTACTTGGGAGACTGAGGCAGAAGAATCTCTTGAACCTGGGACGTGGAGGTTGCAGTGAGCTGAGGTTGTGCCAGTGCACTCCAGTCTGGGTGACAGAGCTAGACTCTGTCTCAAAAATACCAAAACAAACAAACAAACAAACAAAAAAACAAACTGGATATTCAGATGCAGAAGAATGAGGTTGGACTGTTATCTTACGCTATATACAAAAATCAACTTAAAATGGATTAAAAGGGCCAGTGCAGTGGCCTGTAATCCCAGCATGCAGGAGTATCACTTGAGGCCAGGAGTTTGGGACCAGCCTGGCCAATAATAATGAGACCCTATCTGTACAAAAAAATATAAAAATTACCCGGGCGTGGTTGTGAGCATCTGCAATCCCACCTACTTGGGAGGCTGAGGTAGGAGAATTGCTTGAGCCCAGGAATTAGAGGTTACATAGAATTATGAGCGTGCTGCTGAACTCCAGCCTGGGCGACAGAGTGAGACCCTGTCTCTAAATGTAAATAAATAGATAATATGGATTAGAGACTGAAACATAAGACCTAAACTGTTAGACTACGAGAATAAAACATAGGGAAATAGCTTCTTGACATTTTTTTTTGGTGAAGATATTTGGATATGAGCCCAAAAAGCACAGGCAATGAAAGCAAAACTAGACAAATGAGATTGCATCAAACTAAACAGTTTCTGCACAGCAAAGGAAACAATCAACAGAGTGAAGAGACAACTTACAGAATGGGAGAAAATTTTTGCAAACCATATATCTGATAAGGGGTTATTATCCAAAATATATAAGGAACCCAAACAGTTCAATAGCAAGGAAAACAAATAACCCCATTAAAAATTGGGCAAATGACCTGAATAGACATTTCTTTCTTTCTTTTTTTTTTGAGATGGAGTCTTGCTCTGTCACCCAGGCCGGTGTGCAGTGGTGCCATCTCAGCTCAGTGCAACCTCCGCCTCCCGGGTTCAAGAAATTCTTCTGCCTCAGCCTCCAAAGTAGCTGGGATTATAGCTGTGGGACACCATGCCCAGCTAATTTTTGTATTTTTGGTAGAGACGGGGTTTCATCATGTTGACCAGGCTGGTCTTAAACTCTTGACCTCAGGTGATCCACCCGCCTTGGCCTTCCAAAATGCTGGGATTGTAGGCGTGAGCCACTGCCCCTGGCCAGACATTTCTTGAAACAAGACATACAAGTGGCCAACAAGTATTTGAAAAAATGCCCAACACCATGAATTATCAGGGAAAATGCAAAATAAAACCACAACCTCAAACTTGTTAGAATTGCTATTATCAGCAAGACAGATAATAACAAGTGTTGGCGAGAGTGTGGAGAAAAAGGAACACTTACACACTATTAGTGGGAATGTAAATTAGTATAGCCATTATGGAAAGCAGTATGGGGGTTCCTTAAAAGAATTAAAAATAGAACTATCATATGATCTAACAATCCCACTTCTGAGAATATATCAAAGGTGAGAAAATCAGTATGCTGAATAAATATATGCATTCCCATGTTCACTGCAGCATTGGAATCAATCTAAATGTAAATCATCAGATGAATAGATAAAGAAATGTGTTATATATACACAATGTAATATGGTTTAGTCTTAAAAATGAAGAAAATCCTATCATTTGCAACAAGACATATGAACCTGCAGGACTAAGTGATGTAAGTCAGGCACAGAAAGAAAAATATCACATGGTCTTATATATATGTGGAATCTGAAAAAGTTGAAGTCATAGAGGCAGAGACTAGAATGGTGGTTGCCAGGGACTGGGGGTTGGAGGTAGGGGCAGGGGGAGGTGATGGTCAAAGAGGGCAAAGTTTCAGTTAGATGAGATGAATAAGTTCTGGAGATCTATTGTACAGCAAGGTGACTAGAGTTAATAATAATGTGTACTTTAAATTTCCTAAGAGATTAGATCTTAAATGTTCTTATCATAAAAACACAAATATATGAGGTGATGAAGGACAGACATGGTGGTTTATGCCTGTAATCCTAGTGCTTTGGGAGGCTGAGGAGGATGGATCACTTGAGATCAGGAGTTCGAGACCAGCCTGGCCAACCTGGTGAAACCCCATCTCTACTAAAAATACAAAAATTAGCCAGTTGTGGTGGTGGGCACCTGTAATCCCAGCTACTCTGGAGGCTGAGGCAGGAGAATTGCTTGAACCTGGGAGACAGCAGTTGCATTGAGCCGAGATTGCACCACTGCACTCCAGCCTAGATAACAGAGCAAGACTCCATCTCCAAAAAAAAAAAGAGGAGATGCGTATGTTAACTAGCTTGATTTAATCATCTCACAGTGTATTCATAGATCGAAACATTATATGTACTATCAATATTTATAATTTTATTTTCAATTAAATCAAAAATCATCAATTTAAAACGCTGAAAAAAAAGGATCTGTTATTAAGATGAGTAATTCGGAAGTTAAACCAAAAAAGGAAAAATCAGATTATTTCCAAAGAAAGCTCTAAAGAATTTTTGATGCTCTATCATTTTATGTTGCTGTAATGCTATTGGTTAGGTTAAATGCAAATTGACTTCAATACAAAATATGGTTTGTTATCTTCTTGAGGAAAACTGAGTGAAATGTAAGTGAATTGGGAACATGCTCTGGTTTTGTATACTGAAGTCATTAGTTATATTCGTGGGCATTGCATATTTTTATATGATATGAACTAAAAAGGAAAGTCAGGTCTTCAACTTGTAATAATTGATAATTACTAGTGGGAGGGTACCCCAAAGGAGAAAAGAATACAATGGGGAGACATATTTTTATGATGATGTAACTTAATTTTCTTATTAGATGCTTAAAAACACTTTGGAGCTTTCAAATGTTGTAAAACAATAGAAAAATAGTTGAATTCAAGACATAAAAGAAATAGGAATAGAAAGATCTATTGATGTTAACATGTATTTCCTGAATCTAGATTTCGTCCTTGCAGAACCTAGTAGAATCATAAATTTAATGGACTATTCCTAAAGCTATGTTTAATGATATCGGAATCATCTATATTGTCTACTTTTAGAGTTAGAACAATTTGTTTTTGTTACTAAGTTAATTAATTTCACCTTTATCTTTGCATTTTCTCAGGTCAGGGAATTTTTTATTTTATTTACTTACTTATTTATTTTCTTGTGTGAGGGGCAGGTTGCCATCATGTCCTTGTTTATTGGCTAATCAATGGTCACTATTTACCCATCTTAATTTATGGACCATGTCTGTAAACTAGATCATGTCTCTTTGGTCCCAACTATTATGGCATCATTGTAGCTAAATGATAAATAAACCACTTGCATCAAGCATCGTGGTTTCATTAGGCCCACGTGGATAATCCAGGATAATCTCCCATCTCAAGATATTTAATTTAATCACATCTGTGATGTTCCCCTTACCATGTAAGGTGGCATATTCGTAGGTTCTGGGAATAAGGACATTGACATCTTTTGGAGACTATTTTCAGCCTACCACGGGTGGTAATATGGAAGGAGGAAAGAGTAGACATAGTAGTGGTTAAACATTGTAGAACATGTCAAGCTTTCTCCTGCTTCAGGCCTTTACATTTATTGTTTGGTGTGACTGACTGAAAGCCTTCTCCTAGCAGTTGTGATTGGTACTAAATCTGGCCATTTCTTCATACTCCTGTGAAGAATAAACATTGGGTGTGACATTTCAAATAATAACCCTATGTCCTTTAGTTAGTAGGTCCATTCAAAGTAAGGAATCAGTAACAGGCTGTTTTTTGTTTGTTTGGTTGGTTGGGAAAGAGGGACTTTCTTGGAAGGACATTGGGCCAAGCCTGTAGAGCAGGAGTTGACTACTAGTGCTGTTTTGGTGGAATGGTAGTAGAAGCAACACAAGACTGCAGACAGCTTTAATCTTTCTGTCACTTGGACCCTGACTGGAGGGTGGTATTGATAAGGTTGACATGACTTCTGGAAAAGAGTGCTGTGATTATTATCCTTGTCTGCCAAGGTGCAACACTGGGAGGGTGCTGTAAGTTTGCTGATCTTGGCATAGGTGCTGCATTACATAGGTTGTTTATATTCTCTAAAGCTGAATTATTGTGATCAGCGTTGAGCAATAGAACTTAATGTGATGATCATATGTTTAATTTTTTTTAATCTTACAACCTTGCTGGGCTCATTATTTAGTTCTAAGAGTATTTTAGTGGGTTCCGTAGGATTTTTCCTGTGTGAGATTACATCATCTGCAAAATAAGATAGTTTTGCTTTTTTCCTTTCCAATCTGAGTGCACTGTATTTCTTTTTCTTGCCTGATTGCCCTGGACAGAATTGTAGTACAATGTTGAATGGAAATGGCAAGAGCAGGCATCCTTTTCTTGTTTTTTATCTCAAGGGAAAACATTTCAGTCTTTCACCATTATGTATGATGTTAGCTGTGTTTTTTTCCTTGATACTCTTTTTAATTTTTTTTTTTAAGTCAAGGTCTCTGGCACCCAGGCTGGAATGCAGTGGCATGATCATGGCTCACTGCAGTCTTGAACTCCCAGGCTCAAGCAATCCCCCACCTCAGCCCCCTGAGTATCTGGGGGATATGCCATCATGCTCAGCTAAATTTTTTTGAATTTTAGTAGAGATGGGCTCTCACTATGTTGCCCATGCTGGTCTCAAACTCCTGAGCTCAAGTGATCCTCCTATCTTGGCCTTCCAAAGTGCTGGGATTACAGGCATGAGCCATAGTGCCTGGCCTTCCTTGATACTCTTTAACAGGTCAAGGAAATACCCTGTTCCTAGTTTACTGACTGTTTTTATCATGAAAGAGTGTTGAATTTTGGCAAATGCTATTTCTGTGACTGCTGACGTGATGATTTGTTTTGTGTCACTTATCCTATTTATATGTTATTTGGTTATTGATTGATTAACAATTGACATTGATTTTTGTATATTGAACCAATCTTTCAACCCTTGGAAAATTTTCAATTGGTCAAGTTGTATGATCCTTTGTATATATTGCTGTATTCAGTATGCTAGTATGTTGCTGAGGATTCTTAGGTTTATATTCATAAGGGATATTGGTTTTTATGGTCTGTAGTTTTCTTATGATGTTTTTGTTAGTTTTTGGTGTCTGAGTAACATTTGCTTCATAGAAAGAGTTGAAAAGTATTCCCTCCTCTCCTGGCTTTTAGAAGAGTTTGTGAAGAATTAGTACTAATTTTTCTTTTATTGTTTGGTAGAATTCATTAGTGAAGCTGAAAAAAAAAAAAGAAAAGAAAGCCTGGGTTTTTCCCCCACTAAACTTTAAACTCATTATGCTGACTTTTGTGTTTGCCAGGCTGCTAGTATTTAGTTTCTGATGAGGCTGTTGGTTCTCAAGCCTGGTAGAAGTGGATTTTAATATGGCAAGTTCAGACATCACAAAGCTGGCTGGTCTTAGTAAAATTCAGGTTTTTTTTTTTTTTTTCCTTGGATAAAAACTCATCAGTTATTGCAAGGCTTTAGTTAATTTCAAGAGTTTTCAAAAATTTGATTTTGAGAATTTTTGCCAGTGTTCTTGTTGCTTTTATGGCAGAAGACTTTATTTCATCTTTTTTGAGTGTGCTTATTCCCCACATCTGTAATTTAAAATTCCCTATTAGCCCTGTTAAAAAAATAAAGAGGAACAGATGAGATTAATTTTGATTATATATTTTATTCAACCAAATATGTCCAAAATATTTTCCTTTCAAAATGTAAAATTTGTTTAAAATTAATCATTAGATATTTTACTTTTTTCTCATATGATGTCTTTCAAGTTTTATATGTAGTTGTACATTTACAGCACATCTTAATTTGGAATATTGCCATCAAAGTCTCAATAGCCACATGTGGGCAGTAGCTATTGTAATGGCTAGAATAGTCTTAGAACACAGAAGAATGGGCTGATGCTTTGAAATTTCAGTCTTTTCTTTCTTCCTTCCCCACTCATGTTGAAAGTGAAAAATAATGTTTAACCACTACTATGTCTACTCTTTCCTCCTTCCGTATTACCACCTGTGGTGAACTGAAAATAGTCTCCGAAGATGTCCACGTCCTTATCCCCAGAACCTATGAGTATGTCACCTTACATGGTAAAGGGAACATCATAGATGTGATTAAATTAAAGATCTTGAGATGGGAGATTATCCTGAATTATCCGTGTGGGCCTAATGAAACTAAAAAAAAGGGGTTCTTGTAAGACAGAAGTGAGAGTATCAGAGTCATTACAATAGTCTCTCCTTACCTGTGGGGAATACATTTTAAGATCCCCACTGGATGCGTGAAACCATGGTTAGTACCAAGCCCTATAAATACTGTGTTTTTTTCCTATACATGCAAAATTATGAATAAATTAGGCACAATAAGAGATGAACAATATGGTAAAATAGAGCAGTCGTAACAATATACTGTAATAAAAGTTATGTGAATGTGGTCTGTCTCAATATATCATTACAATAGGTACTGTACTCACCTATTTCTAGATTGCAGTTGAAAATTTGAAAGTGAAACCAGAAATTAGAGGGGACTACTATAGTTTGAGGTGTGATAATGGTAGCAAGAAGTTGAGGTGATTTGATGAATGAGATCACACATCTAACGAATGCAGTCAGACTCTAGAAGCTTAAAGAGGCAAGGAAACAGATTCTCACTTGAGAGCCTCCAGAAGGAACCAGCTTTGTCGACACCTTGATGTTATCCCATGTGGAGTGGTTTCAGACTTCTGACCTCCAGGATTATAAAATATTAAATTTGTCCTGTTAGAAGCCAAATTTAATGTTTAGGGACAATTGTTACAGCAGCAACGGGACAATTTGTTACAGCAGCAACGGGAAACCAGTTCACCACCTTAGCAGGTGGAGGTGGCTACAGACAGTTTTGGTTTTATATACCATTGTGTTGTTACTATTAAAGAACATACATTCTGTACAAATGAAAGTCTATATCAGTTCTGATTTAAGCTTTCATTGCTGATGGAGTGGTATTCATTTTTAATTTCAGTGATTTTTGTATTTTAGGTGGATTTTCATAGGGACAGGGGATTAACACATTGTTGAGACAATTGTAAGAAATTTCAGCCTAGCTCTATAGTCTGTATTTTTTAAATTTCTAAGAACACTGTCTTCTTGGTGGGATAGTTATTTTCAGTTCAATCAATTCTTCCTGAAACTGAACCACACTTATAGGATAGACAATAATTCAGATGCATTTTGAGGTTTTCTTTAAAGTAAGCTGTAGACACTTAAAGCATGATTTGAAATCATGCAAGTCATTAAGTCCTTTATGAAATGATGATTTCCTTTTCACCAGACAGCTCTGCAGTTCTTTTATATCTTTGATTCTGTTGAACTCAAGCCAGGTCACAATAGTAAAATGAGTACATTCTCCTATTGCCTTCTGCTAAGTCTATAGGCCAAGTTTGATTTTGAAATTTGTACTTCATTAAGTAAAGACATGCTTTTAAAATTCTGTGACTGTGGTTTCTGGTGCAGTACAGTCAGATATGTTTTGTCAGGTTTAGTAATGCACTATCTTATCTTGTAAGCCCCTGAGGGAAAATCAGGGTGCATCCATCTTTCAGTCTTTTAACTACAGAAGCTCTTGACTTGAGATATCAGCTCAATGAATCTGAAATTTAGTTTATTCTGATACACATTCTACTTCTGTATTTTCTAACTGTCCTCAAGCTATTGCAGATTGATATGTAACAGCATGAAAAGAAAACATATTGGTCACTTCATCATATTATTTAATGAAACCGATTTAGAAGATAGGTTCAGAACTGTATTTAGAGTATAAGTTTTCTGTCAATGGAGGCTGGAATTAATGAGTCGCATTTTTGTTTTGTTTAAAAGTGTTGAAAACTTTTTTTTAATTGTATGTAGTCATATTTGGTAATAAGAATTTTCTGTGTTTAAACCATACTTAAGATTTTTATGGCAGCTTGTTAGGTCTTGTTGTTGTCACTATGAAAAAGTGAGTATTAACCATTTTGTCGTTGTTGTTACTGCTAAAAGTCTCAATTTGAGTGTGCTTTGATACTCAGGAGGACTCAACTTGGTATCTAAGCTGTACCTTGGTCCTTTACAACACCAGTGCTTAAAGTTGGCTGCCCATTGAAATCACCTGTGGAGTTTGCAGAACTTCTGCTGCCTATTTCCCATCCCCAGAGATTCTAATTTAACTGGTGTAGGGCATGGCCTGTGTACTGAGGTTTTAAAACTCTCTCCAGATGATTCTGATGTGCAGCAAAATTTGAAAACTGCTGTCCCACAGAATACTTCATGAACTTACGATATATAAAAGTACCAGTGAGCTTTTTGAAAAAACGATTCCTGGGCCTCACACGCAAGCATTGAAATCCACTCAGTCTGGGGCAGGATTCAGGAATCTGCATTTTGGAGCAGCACCCCAGATAACTCTGATGCAGTAGACCTGGGGGTTACAATTTAAAAAGAAAGTGCGTTTTAGGGTAAACCTGCAAGGGATGTCTCTTATATAGAGAGGCTTCTTGGGTGGTTCCACTAATATTATCATTTGATACTCCTAAAATTAAATGGCATGTTAGTTCCCCAAATAATTTTTAATCAAAACTGAAGTTGTAGCAACTTTCTTGACTGGTCTGGGGGATAGTTCTATACTTAATGTCTTTGCTCTACAGGCCACCTCAGGACAGGGGACTAGAAGAACATACAGTGATTTAGAAAGAACTTTTTTTGTTTTTTTGAGATGGAGTCTCACTCGGTCACTCAGACGGAAGTGCAATGGCGCAATCTTGGTTCACTGTAACCTCCGCCTCCTGGGTTCAAGCAGTTCTACTGCTTCAGCCTTAGTAGCTGGGATTACAGGCACGTACTATGGCACCTGGCTATTTTTTGTAATTTTAGTAAAGACGGGGTTTCACCATGCTGGCCAGGCTGGTGTTGCCTACTCCTGACCTCAGGTGATCTGCCTGCCTCAGCCTCCCAAAGGGCTGGGATTACAGGCATGAGCCACTGCGTCCACCCTAGACAGAACTTTAAGACTTGATGACTGTGTGGACACAATGACCACAACTGAGGCAACAAGGATATGGACTAAGTGCATAACAGCAGCTTACCTTTGTAACTGGTAGGAGTGTTCAGGAGCTCTTCATGTGAAGCCCTTGTCCTGAGGAAGCAGCAGCAGAGAGGGACATTCCAGTGGCCATAGACATGAACCTCAAGTTAGACTCCACTGGTCACAGTTTACATACCAGTCTTTTAAATCATATTCACTTCCCATAGATGCATAATTATGATGATGATGATAATTTGAGATGGAGTTTTGCTCTGTCACCCAGGCTGGAGTGCAGTGGTGTGATCTTGGCTCACCACAACCTCTGCTTCCCAGGTTCAAGCGATTCTCCTGCCTCTGCCTCCCAAGTAGCTGGGATCACAGGCACCCACCACCACGCCCGGCCAGTTTTTGTATTTTTAGTAGAGACAGGGTTTCACCATGTTGGTCAGGCTGGTCTCAGCCTCCTGACCTCCGGTGATCCACACCCCTCAGCCTCCCAAAGTACTGGGATTACAGGCGTGAGCCACGGTGCCTGGCCCTGTGGATGCATTGTTAATCATGGCACTTTAAAAAATGAAAATTTAAAAGTTAACTTAGCTGTCAGTTGGAAAATATGCTGTGCAAAATGCTTAGATTCTGAAGTACTGTGGTGAAGGGCATTTGTTAAATTAACCAGAAGCTGTGTTTTATTAGTGTATGTGCAAATCATTTACACAAATGATTGAAATGTGTAAGAGATATGTAGAAAATAGAGACAAAGTCTTATCTTTCAGTGTTTCTTCATTATGACTGTAAAAGTATGGAGCATAGTACTTTTTTCACATCTTTAACAAAAGAAATCCATATTAGAAAAAATTCCAAAATGATACAAATTTATAATTTAATAAGTAAATTGTTTTTTGCAATTCCACTCCTTAGTGATAACTAGTATTAAAAGTTTTGGGGGCGTACAGCCAAGGTGGCCAAATAGGAACAACTCCAGCCTCCAGCTCCCAGAGTGAGCGACACAGAAGATGGGCAATTTCTGCATTTTCAACTGAGGTACCGGGTTCATCTCACTGGGGCATGTCGGACCATTGGCACTGGTCCACGGGTGCAGCCTGACCGGCGAGAGCTGAAGCAGGGCGGGGCATCGCCTCACCTGGGAAGTGCAAGGGGGAAGGGAATTCCTTTTTCTAGCCAAAGGAAATTGAGACACACAACACCTGGAAAATTGGGTAACTCCCACCCTAATACTGTGCTTTACCAAGGGTCTTAGCAAACAGCACACCAGGAGATTATATCCCACACCTGGCCCAGAGGGTCCGACGCCCACGGAGCCTCCCTCATTGCTAGCACAGCAGTCTGAGATCTAACTGCAAGGCAGCCGCGAGGCTTGGGGAGGGGCGCCCGCCATTGCTGAGGCTTAAGTAGGAAAACAAAGCTGCCGGGAAGCTCAAATTGGGTGGAGCCCACCACAGCTCAAGGAGGCTGGTCTGCTTCTGTAGACTCCTACACTGGGGACAGGGCATAGCTAAACAAAAAGCAGCAGAAACCTTGGCAGAGGTAAATGCCCCTGTCTGACAGCTTTGAAGAGAGCAGTGGATCTGCCAGCACGGAGGTTGAGATGGGAGAACGGACAGACTGCCTGCTCAAGTGGGTCCCTGACCCCTGAGTAGCCTAACTGGGAGACATCCCTCTGCTAGGTGCAGACCGACACCTCACACCTCGCAAGGCCAGGTACACTCCTGAGATGAAGCTTCCAGAGCAAGAATTAGACAGCAAGACTCGCTGTTCAGCAATATTCTATCTTCTGCAGCCTCTGCTGCTGATACCCGGGCAAACAGGGTCTGGACTGAACCTCAAGCAAACTCCAACAGACCTACAGCTGAGGGTCCTGACTGTTAGAAGGAAAACTAACAAACAGAAAGGACACCCACACCAAAACCCTATCAGTACATCACCATCATCAAAGACCAAAGGCAGATAAAACCACAAAGATGGGGAAAAAGCAGTTCAGAAAAGCTAGAAATTCAAAAAATCAGAGTGCATCCCCCCCTCCAAAGGAACGCAGCTCATCGCCAGCAACGGAACAAAGCTGGACGGAGAATGACTTTGACGAATTGAGAGAAGAAGGCTTCAGTCGATCAAACTTCTCAGAGCTAAAGGAAGAACTACGTAACCAGTGCGAAGAAACTAAAAACCTTGAAAAAAGAATGGATGAATGGATAACTAGAAAAATCAATGCAGAGAAGACCTTAAAAGAACGGATAGAGATGAAAACTATAACACGAGAACTACGTGACAAATGGACAAGCTTCAGTAACCGACTAGATCATCTGGAAGAAAGAGTATCAGCGATTGAAGGTCAAATGAATGTGAAATGAAGCGAGAAGAGAAGTGTAGAGAAAAAGGAGTAAAAAGAAATGAACAAAGCCTCCAAGAAATATGGGATTATGTGAAAAGACCAAATCTACGTCTGATTGGTGTGCCTGAAAG
>NW_012115511.1:2552202-2552884 GCF_000951035.1 Colobus angolensis palliatus | reverse complement strand
TAAAACAGACTTTAAACCATCAAAGATCAAAAGAGACAAAGAAGGCCATTACATAATGGTAAAGGGATCAGTTCATCAGGAAGAGCTAATTATCCTAAATATATATGCACTCAATACAGGAGCACCCAGATTCATAAAGCAGGTCCTTAGAGACTTACAAAGAAACTTAGACAATAGTAATGGGAGATTTTAACACCCCACTATCAACATTAGACAGATCAACGAGACAGGAGGTTAACAAGGATATCCAGGAATTGAACTCAACTCTGCACCAAGCGGACCTAATAGATATCTACAGAACTCTCCACCCCAAATCAAGAGAATATACATTCTTCTCAGCACTACATCACACTAATTCCAAAATTGACCACATAGTTGGAAGTAAAGCAATCCTCAGCAAATGTAAAAGAACAGAAATTATAACAAACTGTCTCTCAGACCACAGTGCAATCAAACTAGAACTCAGTACTCAGAAACTCAATGAAATCCGCCCAACTACATGGAAACTGAACAACATGATCCTAAATGACTACTGGGTACATAACGAAATGAAGTCAGAAATAAAAATGTTATTTGAAACCAATGAAAACAAAGATACAACATACCAGAATCTCTGGGACACATTTAAAGCAGTGTGTAGAGGGAAATTTATAGCACTCAATGCCCACAAGAGAAAGCAGGA
>NW_012115511.1:2500916-2549612 GCF_000951035.1 Colobus angolensis palliatus | reverse complement strand
CAACAGGTGCTGGAGAGGATGTGGAGAAATAGGAACACTTTTACACTGTTGGTGGGACTGTAAACTAGTTCAACCATTGTGGAAAATTGTGGCGATTCCCCAAGGATCTAGAACTAGAAATACCATATGACCCAGCCATCCCATTTCTGGGGATATACCCAAAGGATTATAAGTCATGCTGCTATAAAGACACATGCATATGTATGTTTATTGCACCACTATTCACAATAGCAAAGACTTGGAATCAATCCAAATGTCCATCAGTGACAGACTGGATTAAGAACATGTGGCGCATATACACCATGGAATACTATGCAGCCATAAAAAAGGATGAGTTTGTGTCCTTTGTAGGGACATGGATGTAGCTGGAAACCATCATTCTGAGCAAACTATTGCAAGAACAGAAAACCGCATACCGCATTCTCTCACTCATAGGTAGGAACTGAACAATGAGATCACTTGGACACAGGAAGGGGAACGTCGCACACCGGGTCCTGTTTTCCGGGGTGGCGAGGGATAGCATTAGGAGATATACCTAATGTAAATGACGGGTTGATGGGTGCAGTACACCGACATGGCGCGTGTATACATATGTAACAAACCTGCATGTTGTGCACATGTACCCTAGAACTTAAAGTACCATAATAATAATAATAATAAAAAGTTTGGTAAGTGTTTTAGAAAAGAAATTATATTTAAGGAACTCACGGGCTGGGTGTGGTGGCTCATGCCTGTAATCCCAACACTTCGGGAGGTCAGGGCGAGTATATCACCTGAGGTCAGGAGTTCGAGACCAGCCTGGCCAACATGGTGAAACCCTATCTCTACTAAAAATACAAAAATTAGCTGAGCATGGTGGCACACGCCTGTAATCCCAGCTACTGGGGAAGCTGAGGAAGGCAAATCACTTGAACCTGGGAGATGGAGTTTGCAGTGAACTGAGATTGTGCCACTGCACTCCAGCCTGGGTGATAAAGCAAGACTCTGTCTCCAAAAATAAACAAATAAATAAATTAAAGAAAAAAAGTCACTAATGAATGTTTCTTGAATTTCTTCCAGGGACATAAATAAATATTTTCTTTTAGTGGTAAAATCAGCCATAATGTTGTGGCTTCAGATGAAAACTAAACTTTAGAATTTAAGTTATGTCATAATGTAAACCTTGTCTGTATGAGAATTTTGTATAAATAATTGCCTATTTAGGTGCATAGATAAATTTTGCATTGTTTGATGCTTGCCCCGTTCGTCTCCTTATCTCTCCTTGTCTCTCCTTTACCATATGCTTAATTGCTGCATCCATTTCTTTTTGGAGGTTCTGTAGTATGGGTGCTGCTGAAGGCAGAACTAGCCATGATTTACTTTGCCATATATAGGGCAGGTGCTTTCAGTCTTTATCACTGACTGCTTCTGAACTCTGCAAAATACACTAACTGTAAAGTCATGTTAGGTAGGACCGAAGTACCCTATATGATGATAATATATCCTTGTTGTGCGACTGAGATGCTGTTAATAGTTTGAATGATTTCTTGAGGAAAATGAAGTACTCTATGAAATTATCCGTGACTCCTCTTAACTCTGAAGTTAATAGTTTGGGTTGGTCTTGTCTGAATTTATACACTTAATTAAGAAATAGTGGAGAATTTAAATGTAAGATAATTTGGCACAAGTCATAGAAAAATAAAAGATAGCTTATTACTTATGCTAGTTTCTGTTTTTTATGTGAAAATTTTGAATTGCTTATTGAAAAGACTAAGGTTTAATATTCGATTCCCTTGCAGAAGAGGATACATGCGTGCTTCACCTAGTTTATCACTGGATGGCACTGTGTGTTCTTGGGCTGCCCTACAAATGGGATCTCTTTTGGTGGTTAAAGTGTTATCTACTCATGTTTCTGGAGAAGGCTTTTTGTATTCTTTTCTAATGTTTGTAATAGCATGTGTTACTTGTTGCCAAGTACATATTTTATCATTTTATGTTGTACTTATTAGTAGGAGAATATTTTAATTTCAATGTAATGCAATTTTTTTCCCCCTTATAAGGCAAAATCTCAGAGAGAGGGGGAAGGGAGAGAGACAGAGTGACTGTGTGTGTGTGTGTGTGTTTGTGTGTATGTGTGTGTGTGTAATTAATTTTAAGCTTATTGTTGAATTAACTTATCTCTCCATTTTATAACCTTCCTGTATAGGCCTCTAGGGTAGTGGTTAGGAAACCCTCAGTCTCTCTCTCATGTGTGTGTGTTTGTGTGTATGTAATTGATTTTAAGCTTATTGTTGAACCCACTTTCCATTTGGTAACCATCCTGTCTAGTGTAGTGGTTAGGAGCATGGACTCTGGAGCCAAACTACATTGATTTAAATCCTCAATATACTACTAAATAGCTGTGACCCTCAAGTAGGTCATGAAATGCTCTATGCTTTAGTTTCCTCATTCACTAAATGGAAATAATAATAGTGTTTGCCTCCAAGGATTGCTGAGGATTAAAATGAATTAATTTTTGTTAAGTGCTTATGGTAGTGCCCATTACATAGTAAGCACTAAATAAGTGTTAGCTTTATGACTATATTATTGTTACCAATACCTTAGTTTCTCCTTTTTGTTCTCTTTCCTTCAATCCCTCTTCTGTCCATTTTCACCTTATTACTACTTTCCTTAGCTATGCATGTCCTTCCCTAGGAGCCCATTGGTTGCAGGAAAGACTGATTTTTACCTAAAGCATTTACTTTTTGATAGTCTTGCAATTATGATGTCTTCCATTATGAAGTAAGAGTCTTACTTTGCTACTGCTTTTTTTTTTTTTTTTTAATTTCAATTAGGGTAATGTGCATGTTAAAATACTTCAACCAAAATTAAGTGAAACATGCTGATGGCATATTTCTTACTGTAAGCATCCACGTGAAACTTATGGATTCTCGCTGGTTCTTAGACTAGGCAGAGAAGTGAGATAACTTGAACGTTCAGGAATGACTTCTTTGTTAGTCAGCTGTGATGCAAATCTGATCATTTTGAGGAAAAGTACTCCAGTGCACATTGACCTCTTTCACTAAAAGAGATCTTGAGGTGACTGATGTCTAGACCTTTAGCATTAAATTGGTGAAAATCAGTACAGTGAAACAAAGCTCAACATGAATTAGTATAGCCAGCACATATTACTCACTACAGGTAAAACTGTTCTTCTCTTTTTTGTGTCTTGTTTTGTTTTTGGTTCTATCAACAAACTCTTCTTGACTCTAAACTGCATCATTTCCTGAACTTTCCAATGTACTCTCAAGCATGTCCTACATACATGAAGGATGTCAAAACTCAGGGACAAAATGTTTTTCAAGGTGATTCATAACAATGGTATTTGATTTTTGTCCCTGCCCAAAATTTATATTAACAACAATGTAAGAAGACCCATGACATTGTTTTCCTCCTTCTGCTTTTTAAACATACCCTTTTTTTTTTTTGCCTCATGTAACCTCAAAGCACGTTCATGTTCTTCCTTTCCTTTCCCTTCCCTTACCATCCTCCCTCTCTTCCTTGCCTCCTTTGTGTTTCCTTAACTTTCTTTTTTTCTTGAAGTTAGCTACAAGCCATGCATGGCTAAGTAATGTTGACCTTATAATTTGGAGACTAGGATAGAATTCCAGATACTTGTTATTTTTGAGTATCTTGATTTAAAAAAAAAAAAAGATCAGTCACCTTACTAAAGTAGGCCTGAGGCTGAAGGTGAGGATAGTGAGGGGAAAAGGAAGGAAGATAGATTTTTTAAAGTAGTGCATTGGGATAGAGACTTCTCGTAGTTGCTCATATTGCATAGTTTTAATGGTGGAAGTGATTACTGTTAGGAGAGTGTCAAGAAATACAAAACCCATTGATGGGAACTGTTTTAGGAACTTCCATTGGTCTTTGTTCTTTCCTCAATTTTGTCCTCTGTATTTGTTCTTAGGACCTTGGAAGTGGTTTTTGAACAATGATTTTCTTTTAGTGGGTAGGACTGTGAAGTTCATGCCCCAGGGGAAGAGACTGATACATGCAATCATTATTGTCGTAGGAAACACAGACCTATGTATTAGAACAGGATACACTGCAGTCATTTGTGTAGGAATCCACTTAATGTGACTTGAAAGGGAACTTTCCTGACCACTATCATGTCTGGCTTCATGTTCAGACATTCTTACTGAAATACTCATTTAATCAGAGGTTTCTCTTGTGAAGGAATTTTTTTTTTTTTTGTCCAGGTTTTCAAGAGTTCCGTCAAATATCTGTATAAGGTTTTTAGACAAATGAAAAAAACCTGCTTTTGAGAAGCAATGATGGCTTTTTCACTAGAAATAAAAAATTCCAGGTTTTATAGTTTGTTTCTTAAAAATATATGATGAAATAATTATCTTCTCTTTAAAAAAATTTTTTTTTTTTGCTGACTTCTTTGTGACTTGAAACGTATGTTACAGTCTTCTTTTGTGCTTAAATAACAATGGTTTGAAAAGGAACAAAAAGGAATCTAAAGATGATATTTCAGTTTGTCCAACAGTGTTCAATTTAAGCCTTTTATTTTTTAAAATTTCAAATAAGCACAGTGACTTGATTTTTTTCCCCCTATGTTATCGTCTAAGAGTGTGTTTTGACTGTAAACCAGGAGTTGCAAAGTCAAATGCTTAACTATGCTAGACGGGTAATTAAAATAAGTGAACCGAGTCAGACAAAAAACAATAGGAAATGGTGATGGATATGGACTAAAGAGCCCACATCCTGTCTGAGGAGGGAGTCACTACTCTCGCCAGCATGTGCTACCATGTGACATTGTGATCCCAGTGCAGTGGTGTGCTGGTAAATGTTTAACAACTGATTCATTAAAACAAGAACAACAACAACAAACTGTCACATGTTACATTTACCAATTCTCATGGTGTAAACACTCCCACATAGCTAATTTCAAGCCTCTACTATGATTGTCACTGAACATGTTTAGAAGGAATACTAATAATTGGCTCAATGAGCAAGTACAAGCTAGCTGCAGCACACTGCTAGCCCCAGTGTAGCCAGCTTTGCAATTTTTGAAGAAAACTAATTTTCTTATATAAAATCTCTTGGGTTTTAAAATACTATGTAGGCCAAAAAAAAAAAAAAAGTGAACTAAATCATGCTTATCAGTTGCCAATTTACAATCTCTGACAGTAAACGGATAATACTTTTGGAAATCTTATTAGAAATCAATTTTGCTATTTTATAGTCAAACTGCAGATGTCTAATCAATGGTTCCACGGGTATTTTTTGGAATCAACAATTTTTTTATTTTTATTTTTTTACACATGAAAATGTACTGCTATCAACGGTGTTCTAATGTATGTTTAATATTGGTATAAGGTAAAAATTAGCAATTCAGAAATTATTCTTTGATTAATTAGAACAGCCAGTATACTTGGAATTTCTAAAACTGACTAAACCTGGCTTGCCATTTGGGGGAGTTGTTTTTCCTAGATTCATTATTTGTATTAGTAAAAGATGGAAAATATCAGTCTAATTTATTGAAATTACAAAATTGTCATATAGCAAAACCCTAAGTAAGCTGTTTGTGTGTATTCCCTTGGATGATATTTTTTAAAATTATGTTTTGCAATTCTTCTTACTTTTGAGTATTTTTGAAGCACTTTTTACAATGCTACCCTGAAGTCATACAGACAAGCCTGTGAGGAGGTTAGTGCTATTTTGTAAACTTGACTCAGGGTACAGGACTTTGCTGTCCAAGGCAGTATAATGAGGGCTGAGCTGAGACTGGGTCTCAGGCCTGTTGAATCAGGGTCCAAATTCCTTTTCACCCGACTGCTGAGGTTGTAAAAAAGATTAAAAAACTCTGCCCTCTTCAGAACTGTCTAGCCCTTCAATTGTGGTTAAAGGGTGAATGGAGGATATGGCTAAGATAACGATCGTTGTTGGATGAATATAAGAATTGACACAACAAAGCAGTGGCTCCTTAAAGGTTTTATCATATTACAGTCTTCTCACATATAAAACATAGTTGTGGGTATGTTAGAATGCAGATCATATGCAAATCTGCTGAATTAGGGATATATGAGTATATGGATATATGATATAGTATGTCATCAAAGGCTGATTGTGTTAGCGTACCTTTGAGGTCTCTTAGGGGTGATGTTGAAAAGTCCAAACATGTCTACAGCTTGCAGCTTAGATCTTAAAAGCCATCCAGTTTGTGCCATGTGGTCTGTTGATGAGGAGTTCTGACTGTGATGCAAGTTAGTGAATTTCTGAAATCAGTTTCTTTGATTTTATTCTCTGGTGAGATGCATTAGTAAGAACAGAGGAACGATTATCCAGGTGTTAGTGTGTGTCGTGGGATATTCTCAGTGTTCCTGTTCCTGTGAAATGATGGCCATAAAATGGCAGTTATATTTAACAAAAGCATTTTATATGAGTTTGGGGAGCGGGCAAGGAGGTGTGAAAATAACACAATTGTCATGCAAACTCATGTTTGAAGTAAGTCTTCTAGGCCTGTTTTCAATCAGACTGTGTCCCTCAACTCCTCATGTCACTGGGTATTATTATTATAATCTTAGCACATCACCCCTCTAAGTCACTGGGTTTTATAGTGTGTAGTGTGTGTCTTTTACACTAGACTCTTTTTCCACGAGGACAGAAAATTCATTTCTTTTCACCATTCTATCTCAGCACCTAGCATGGTGCCTGAATGAAGTAATAAGTATTTGCTGAATGAAACCAATGAAATGTGCATACGAGATTTTTAAAACTTTCAAATAAAACAGCATTAATATATGAGAATATAAAATGTGTTTTCTCTCACTTGCTATTCTTCAGGTTGTTTTTTAAATCACTGGGTTTGTTTAATTAATACAGCAATCCTTAACATTATGTACCTGTATTCTTTGCATGAATTTTTGCTTGAAGTGTAAACACATAACATGTATTTTACCTGCTGGATCATTTGGTCACTGAAATCCTGCATTTCTTGTCCTATTCCATGCTTGGCTTTACACCTTTCCCTGGAACTCCCATGAGATAGATCACTTTAAGAAGAATCATCACTAAAGAACTTTGTCATGTACTGTGTAGTCTAGTGAGTCTCCCCTGTTATTTTGGGAACCATTCCACAGAAGCTCAAGAGAGCAGTGCAGTACGACATGGCCAGAGAAGGACTGTGCCAGCTGTGCAGTGGATCATACAAGTAATCATCAGATTCACCATTACATTCTTGGATTTTGGTTAATCAGAATGATCAGATGTAGGGAGAGTGTCTAAGTTAATTTATTTTGTTTTCATGCTGGGGCTTGGTTCATGAGCTTGTCATATGTGGGGTAGCTCTGTTACTTAATAGTTCTAACAAAATGCCTGAAATTCCACCAAGAGAGCTTCATTCCTTTAGCTGTAGGGAAAGCTTTTGAACCTTTATTAATTTTTTATTAAAATCTGGGTAGCCCTGGAAAGGGTAACATCATGAATAACCTTTACTTGATTCCATTTTTGGTGATGTGGCTGTACATTCCCATTGTTGTTCTATTTCTTTCCTCTTTCAGTGCCACTCTTCATATGTTATTAGTATTTGAGGTTTCTGCTTCCTACCCACTAATTATTTTCTTAATGCTTTGCATTAGATTGTACACTCCCATCCTGCTACTGATAATACCTTTGATATACATTCCTTCTAACACTCTCCTCCTTTGGCCTTTAGACACCACATCACCTGTTATTCTTCTCACCTTTTTTTTTTGTCCCCTCCTTGGATGACTCCAGTGGTCTGCCCTTGTCCTGTGCTTTCCCTCCAATTATCCAGGCTAGTTATCCACTTCAGTGGCTTAACCCTTGTGTTAGTTTTCTATTGCTGCATAACAGATGATCAGAAATGCGATATGAAAGGTGCCTTCCAACAACACAAACTATGATTTTATAGTTTCTATGTGTCTGTTGTCTGGTAATGGCTTAGATGGAGTCTCTGCTCAGGTCTTAAAAGGCTGCCATCCAGGTATCTGCTGGACTGAATTTCTCAGCAGGACCTCAGAGGTCTTTTCCAAGCTCATTTAGATTGTTGGCAGAATACAGTTCCTGTGGCTCTAGAGCTCGTGGAGGCTGTGGTTTTTGAGGCCAGCAGGAGCATGACTCTCTGAGCTTCACCTTCTTTTAAAGGTTAGACCAGGCCCACTCAAGATAATCTCTTTTTTGATGAATTCGTTATTAACTGATTACAGACCTAATTATGGGAATGACATTGCATTGTACAGGATGTATATGCCAGAGGATGGGACTCTTAGTGGCCATCTTAGAATCCTGCCTCCCCCAAACCTCAGTGTAGATGGCCACTAAGTATTCATGACTGTCTCTCATCATTATTCAGGGCTCCAGTGGCTGGATGGCAACTACTTATGGGCGTCTCCAGCTGGACATCCCATCGACGTCTTTAAATAAATACCCCTTTCCTAAACAAACATTCCCACTCTAACCTAGCATATTTCTTCACCAAGAAAGCCATTTTTTTCTTTTTCTTTTTTTTTTGAGATGGAGTCTTGCCCTGTCACCCAGGCTGGAGTACAGTGGTGCAATTGCAGCTCACTGCAACCTCCGCCTCCTTGCAACCTCCACCTTATTCTCCTTCCTCAGCCTCCCGAGTAGCTAGGATTACAGGCGCCTGCCACCTTGCCCAGCTAATTTTTGTGTTTTTAGTAGAGATGGGGTTTCACCATGCTGACCAGGCTGGTGTTGGACTCCTGACCTCAGGTGATCCGCCTGCCTCCCAAAGTGCTAGGATTGCAGGTGTGAGCCACCTTGCCCAGCCAAAAAAGCCATTTCTATAAAGTAAATTCACATTTCTTGTAAGTTCTAGGCTAAAAACATTGGAACCCTCTTTGTGACTTCTTGTTTATTCCTTACAATCTGTTCCCAGGACTTGTGATTCCATCCTTTAAATGTCTCTCAGATTTGCCATTTCTTCTCTCTCTCTCTTTTTTTTTTTTTTTTGAGATGGAGTCTTGCTCTGTCACCCAGGCTGGAGTGCAATGGCGCGATCTAAACTCACTGCAACCTTCACCTCCAAGGTTCAAGGGATCTTCCTGCCTCAGCCTCCTGAGTAGCTGGGATTACAGGCATGAGACACCGTGCCTGGCCCATTTCTTCTCTTTCATACTATCCATACCTTACAAAGACCTGTGCAAGTTAGCTTATTGCCTTGTGAGAAGGGGGAACAGTCTAAGGAATGCCTACATGCATTATATTCCATACTTCCATAGTTTTGTGCCACCTTTCTCCCTGTTTTGAAGGAGATAATACATTATTGAATGGTATTACAGGCGGCTCATGCCTGTAATCTTAGCACTTTGGGAGGCTGACGCTGGTGGATCACTTGAGATCAGGAGTTTGAACTCGGGAGGTGGAGGTTGCAGTAAATTGAGATTGTGCCATTGCACTCCAGCCTGGGCAATGGAGTGAGACTCAAAAAAAAAAAAAAAAAAAAAAGAATGGTGTTGAAGAGACAGTAACAAAAGAGCACCAGGACGTAAAGGCAATGGTAGTCAGAACTAGAGGAAAATGTGACAAATAGAGAATTGGAGAAGGTACTAGAATAACCAAACAAAGCATGTGAAGCCCTTCCCAGAATGAATCACTCCCGTGGAAGAAACAGCCACTTGGGCTGCATGAAACAATGAAATAAATCTATAGAAGTTAGAGGGAGGTAGCCTTTATTCAACTTGTTTGCTTTTGACGTGCTTAGTGCTATCTCATGGAACCCATTGGTCACCCCAGTTACAACAAACTCACCCCACTCCCTATTCCTAGGCCAATTCTTTTTTTAAATTTAAATTTTTCGTATTTAAATTTTTTATTTTTTTATTTCAATAGGTTTTGGGGGAACAGATGTGAGTTTGGTTATATGAATAAGTTCTTCAGTAGTGATTTCTGAGATTTTGGTGCACCCATCACCTGAGCAGTGTACACTGTACCAACATGTAATATTTTATCCCTCACCACCCCCCATCCTTTCCTGCGAGTCCCCGAAGCCCAACGTATCATTCTTATGTCTTTGCATCTTCATAGCTTAACTCTCACATATGAGTGAGAACATAGGATATTTGGTTTTCCATTCCTGAGTTACTTCACTTAGAATCATCATCATCATCATCATCATCATCATCATCATCATCATCATCATCCAGGTTGCTGTTAATACCGTTATTTCATTCCTTTTTATGGCTGAGTAGTACACCACATAAACAGAATTAAAAACAAAAATCACATGATTGCCTCAATAGACACAGAAAAAGCATTTGACAAAATCCAGCATCCCTTTATAATTATGATTAAAACCCCAAGCCAATTCTGACTTCAGGGAAGGTTTGCTATTTCTTTTCTCTACCCATCCATGGGTCTTTAGCATCACCACGCACTCAATTTTAGCCCCACAGGGTCTTGCTCCTTAAAGATTCCCTCATTGTTCCCTCAGCCACCTTTCCTCCTTTCTTCACCCTGAATATGGGGCCTCAGTGCCTGACATTGTTTCCTAACCCAGCCTCTATGTGTATCTGTCTGGTATGTGGGGAAGGAACAAGTGGACTTGGGCTTTGTCACTTCAGTGGGCAGAGCCACTAAACGAGGCAAATTTCAGCCTGACCTTCTCATTCTGTGGAGATGCTTTTCTACTATTGTAGCTTTCTGTGGGAATTGTACCTAACTTTCCTCCTTTTCTCTTGAAGCATTTCTTCTTTAAATTCTTCAAATTAGAGGAAAGGGATGTTATTCATTCATTGATTTTTGAGTTTAACTAATAGTTACTGATTGCCTATAGTGTGTTTTGGGAGTGTTCCTGTTGTGGAGAGAGAGCAGGAAACAAATCCTTTGCTTCCTGATGCTTGCATTCTAGCAGACAGAGATTCAGAAGACAAAAGGACCCATCTGAGTGAATGAGGGAAGCGTTGACTGGGAGATGACATTTCAAACTATAAACCCTCCTCTTCTACTTTTTTTCTCATTGTCTCCATCGTGCTTAGAACTCCACATCTTCAATTATTCTTTTCTCTTGTATATATAGATGAACTCCAGTTATTTTTTTATTTTTATTTTTTTGAGACAGAGTCTTGCTCTGTGTCCTAGGCTGGAGTGCAGTGGCATAATCATAGTTCTTTGCAGCCTCAATATTCTGGCCTCAAACAGTCCTCCCTTCTCAATCTCCTAAGTAGCTGGTTCTCCAGGTGCACACCACCAAGCCCAGTTAATTTTTTTTTTTTTTTTTTAGCCGAGAAGAGGTCTTACTATATTGCCCAGACTGATCTTGAACTTCTGAGCTCAAACAGTCCTCCTGCCTTGGCCTCCCAAAATGATGGGATTATAGGCATGAGCCACTGTGCCTGGTCAGTTATTTTATTTTATTTTTTTACATCCTCGAAAATAAAACCTTTATTCTTTCTGCTCACCAACTTAAGCTATGGTCCAGTATCTCTCCTCTCCTTTTTACACGAGCCTCTGAGATACCCCTGTGGCTCTCACATTGTTTACATTCATTCCTTTGCCCCCGTTAATCTGGATTTTGTCCTTGCTGCTTTGTTGACGCTGCATTTTAAGAATCATCTATGATCTCCTGGTCATTAAATTTAATGGCTTGTCTCAGTTTTTATTCTCAATACTTTTCCAAACATGTGACTGTGACCACGATATTTTCTTACTGGGAAGACCCTTTCCCTTTTTTTTGCCTGACTAAATTTTACTCTTTATCAAAGAATGTTAGCTTGAATGCCACTTTTTATCCCTTCTTAATTTTTTGAAAACATCTCTTGTAGCATTGATCATTTCTGTTCTGAATTATAAATAGCAAATTAACCTTTCTGAGAGGTGAAATTGTTTTATTGATTTTGGGATCTCCCACTACACTTAACAGATTGCCTTGCATATAATAATGATTTATTAAATATCTGTTAAATGCATGAAGAAAGTAATAAACACAAGTAAGTTTCATGTCATTTTTAGAACTTTCAAAACTAGAGTTGTAGAATAATGTATTTTATATTTATATAAATTTTAAATTTATATAAATTTATATATTATATTTATAAATATAATATATTTATATAAATATAAAATATTTATTGTATTTATAAATATAATATATTTATATTTTATATCTGTTATCTAAAATGTAAAAGAGTATTTGAAGAAGACACTTGAAACTGAAGACTTGCTATCACAGGAATAAATAAGCACACCCTGTCATTAAATGTTGTTTTTCTACATTTCCACTTACTCATCACATTTTGTTTAGTTGTTCATAACCGCTCTTTGAGTCATGTGATTGACTGGGTCAGTGGTTCAGGGTAAGAAATATGTTTGATGTATTATTCTCAACACGCTTTTGAAATTCTGTCTCTCTTTGCTGTCTAGTCTTACCTCTGGCATTTGATACCCAGTTTCCTCGTATGTCTGATTTTGATTCATATGGATTGGGAAAATTATTCTCAGTATAATGTGGATCTGTTTTTCTTTTGAGTTCGTAAATAATATACATATCAATATGATTTGACTGTTGTTAATGACAATTCAAAGGAATGGATAATAGTTGTTTTCCTTTCATTAAGTTAAAAAATGACTATGAAGAGAGTAATTCCATTATGTGTTTTTTCTTTGGTAATTAAATAAAAGTAGAGATTTTCAAATTATGTAACAACTCTACTGGTTTTCAATGTTTACAGGTAAAATATTTATGGGTTGAAGTTTATTTCTAATTACATTGCAGTAGAAGCCAAACCATATTTACAGCAAAGCAGAAAACTTTGAATAAGTACTGCATTATGTATTATGTAATAATTAAGGTCAAATTTATCTGTAGAGGTTCACCTAATTGGAAAGGGTGCTCCATCACTATTTTTTCTTTACCAAGTAGTAAATTCCAACTAAACTTTTCCAGGATCAGGGCCACTCAGAAATTTTGAGAAGTCTGATTCTGTATCTAATTTAGTATAGAATGCCAGAAACCAGGCTAGGTGAGTTCAGATCCTGGCTTGTCCACTTACTAGGCATATAACATTGAGCAGATTCTCAGACTACTCAGTGCTTCAGTTTTCTCATCTCTAAAATGGGGTCATCATAGTACCTCTCTCATAAAGTTATGAGGATTAAATGAGATAATTCATATAAAATGCTTAGAACAGTGTGCAGGAAGTGTTAGCTCTGATCAGTCATCAATACTAGAAACAACGGTAAATGTGGCGCCGATGGGTAGAATATTGATTCTCCTTTTAACATGGCATGGCCAATATACCTTGTGTACTCTGGGGTCTTTTTTCCTCCTCGACCCTAGTTATTCTGAAAAAATTTGTTCACCTTAAGGTGTGAGGAACTAAGTGAAGCAAGTTAAATTGCAAAGGGAGTTTGACATGTAAAGTAACAGTATTAGGTTAAAAAGAGAGATGCCAGAAACTCGAAATCTCTTCCTGAGGCGAGGTCCAATTTTTCTTCTTGAAAGTTATGTTTTCTACGAATGCTAGCCCCTTCATTTCTCTTTTAGCAATTTTTTCCCCGTAAGACATTTTATAGTTAGTAAATGAGTGAGGATGAGCCGAAGGATGTGAGAATTTATTGGTTTAGTTAACAGTGTGTTTTCTAAGTAAGTACAGGGGACAGCAGAGGACTTCCAGTCCATTCCATTGATGTAGGGGGACTTGCCTGGAATATAAAATGTGAAGCCAAGGATACAACCAAAGATACAAAGGTGAAGCTGCTCACTACCTGGGTGAAAGGGGCAGGGAGCAGAAAGGCTGAACAAAGAGGAGGCAGTGGCTTAGGGATGGTGTACAGAGTACAGTGACCTGGATTTGGATCAGGATTTTTCCGTTGTCAACTGTGAGACCTAGACAGCATATTAATCTCCTTGGTCTTTTTTCTTACAAAATGGGAGTTGTAATGTGACTTAATTTGCTTTCATTCATTGCCTGTTCATATGCCATAATGACCAGGTGATTTAATTGTAGAAATCAATGCCTTCCTATTACACTTGGAATAATATCTGAGATCCTTACTCAGGCCTGCAAGGACCCATATGATATGGCCCTTGTATACTTTCCTGACCCCTTCTTGTACTACTGTCTCTTTTACTTAGTGAGTTCCAACTACAATGGCCCTCTTTCTGTTCTTCACTGTATGTAAACTTTTTAGCATATTAAAGTCTTCTAATTGGTTGATCTCACTGCCTAGAAGGATTTTTTGTAGGCCAGGCACAGTGGCTCATGCATGTAATGCCAGCATTTGGGAGGCCCAAGCAGGCAGATCATTTGAGGTCAGGAGTTTGAGACCATCCTGGCCAACCTGGTGAAACCGTGTCTCTACTAAAAATGCAAAAATTAGCTGGGCATGGTGTTGTGTACCTGTAATCCCAGCTGCTTGGGAGGTTGAGTCAGAAGAATTGCTTGAACTTCGTAGGTGGAAGTCAATGAGCTGAGATTGTACCACTGTACGCCAGCCTGGCCAACAGAATGAGACTGTGTCTCAAACCAAAGGAAAAATTTCTCCTAGATTTTAGCATGCCTTCTCCAGGCCTTAAATTAAATATAACATCTTCAAAGAGGCCTCTACTAAACCCATTAGTTTAAAAGAGCACTCTCTGTGATTCTGTTGCGTGTTTTTCATAACATGAATCATTTCTTGGTATTTTTCTGTATGTTTATGTCTGAATGTAGCTTACCCTAGAATGTAAGCTTCATGAGAGTAGGACTATGTCTTTCTCCTTCTCTGCTGTATCCCAGTATCTAGAGCAATTCCTGGCACATAGTAGGTGTGATATCAGTGTTTTGTTTTTTTTTTTTTTGAGACGGAGTCTCACTCTGTTGCTTAGACTGTAGTGCAATGGCTCTATCTCGGCTCACTGCAACCTCCGCCTCAAGTGATTCTCCTACCTCAGCCTCCCATGTAGCTGGGATTATAGGCACCCACCACCACACCCAGCTAATTTTTGTATTTTTGGTAGAGATGGGGTTTCATCATGTTGGCCAGGCTGTTCTTAAACTCCTGACCTCAAGTGGTCCACCTGCCTTGGCCTCCCAAAGTGCTGGGATTATAGTCATGAGCCACTGCACCTGGCTTATGTCAGCATTTTTTCAATAAAGTATGGAATGAATAAGGTGCTGTTTGACACTGAAATAAATATTTGCTCTTTACCCTAAAACTCCTTTTCTCTTTATGCTTTCCTGTAAGGCTGGGAAAGGAAATAGGAAGATGAGCCCACAGCATCTTATATTGTCACAAAGTAAGGGAGTACTAAAAACAAAGCCCACACAATGACGTGTGATATGTGAAAGGGACACAGGTACCCATGGAGAGAGGTCCCAATGGCCAAAACAGAAATAATTTGATCAAAAACAAAAAAGTGGTATTGAATTATAACCAAAAAAGTATTTTTTTTAAAAAAAACACATTACCATGCTGATTTAAATAAATGATTGAATAAATAAATAAATAAAGGGAGACAAATGTGTGCCAAATTCTAAATAATTTGTAGATACTCCACCCTCCAGAAGCAGGACCATCACTTTCTATCCCTTAAGTATAGGCTGCATGTAGTGACATTCTTCCAAAGAGTACAGTATGGAAAGGGGGAGGAAAAAAGAGTAATCTTACAGCAGAGAAAACTGATAAACACTACCTCAGCCAGGTGATCAAGATTGATTGTTGACACTGTGTATCTTTGATATGATATGTTGAAAATGGTGCTTTTCTTTTATGGTCTTTCTTTTAAAACCTCGTAACTCCAGTCTAATTATGAGTAAAACATCACAGAAATCCCAGTCGAGGAAAATTCTACAAAATACTTGATCAGTTTCATCAAAACTTTCAGTGCATAAAAAATAAGGAATGTATGAGGAACTGTCACAGCGAAGAGAAGCCAGGATGACTAAATACGGAGACAGAATGACTAAATACAATATGGTATCCTGGGTAGGATCTTGGAATAGGAAAAGTATATGAAGTGAAAAGTCAGGAAATCTGAGTGTATGGGTTTTAGTTAATAATAAGTGTCAATATTGGCTCTGTAATTGTTAAGAAGGCACTCCAGTAATGTAGGATGGTAATAACAGGGATACTGGATATGGAATAGATGGGAATTTTCTCTTGGTTTTTCTGTAAATTGAACACTCTTCTGAACTAAAAAGTTTGTTTCAGATAAAATTCAAACAAAATGTTATGAATAGTTTTTCACATGATGCTATATTGTTTTGTTGTGTCATTTAAGTGCCTATTCATCTTCTATTGTTATATACAGATGTCATAGCTTATTTAAAACACCCATTCTTGGGCATTTAAATTGGTTCTAGTAGTTTGTACCTACATCTTTGATCATTCTTTTGGTGATAGAGGAAGGACTGTTTTTGCATGGAAACTTTATCTTCTCTTGTTTGATATTATTTCTGATTTATTCTCTTATTTTATCTCTGTTTCCCCTTAGGTTAGAACTTTAAATACTTTCTATATGCTAATGAGTCCTGCCTAATTGATTATATCACAGGCATCTCAAATTCAACACATTCAGAGATGGGCTTTTATTTTCTTTCCCCTTCAATTACTTCTCTCTCTGATTTCCCTTTTTCTGTTAATGCTGTCATAGTTTACCCAGATATTCAGCAGGACTGTGGCAGTTAAGTTTGGTTTCTCCTCTCTGTCACCATTCTATCTGCATCCTCTGCCCATACAGTCTTTCACATGCTCTGCCTGTTCTGCTCTTAAAATGTATCTTAAACCCAGAATTTCCCATGTCCACTGCTACCAATCTTGTCTGAGCTATCTATCATCAAATTGTGCCTGGACCTTTATAATATCCCTAACTATCCCCTTTCTCTCTTGCCTCTTTTTAGTTCACTCTTTGAATATAATTACAAATGTGAGGGGATCCCTATGGGTTTTAAATAGAAGAATGACGATACAATTTGTGATTGTTCTGAAATGATCATTCTGCAAGATGTGCAAAGAATGGTTCCTTACCATTACTACAATGACTGGCCTCTGTCTGCCTTTCTCTTTCATTTCATTTCAGTCTCTTTCTCAGCATGGTTTAGTTATATTGGTCTTCTTTCAGTTTTGTTCTTTCCATATGCCAACTCCTTTCCTGCCTTTGAGCTTTCACACATGTTACTCTTTGTTTTCCAGTTTTGTCTTCCATCCTCTTTCCCCATGGCAGGTCCTATAATTCTTTGTTTAGTTATTTTCTCCACTATTTCAAAGAAGGCAAGACTATATCTTTTTCATTTCCTTATATATACTCAGTACCTAGCATAAAGCCTTACACATAACAACACTCAGGAGTTGCTGAATAGTTAAACAAGTAGTAATTACCATTTTCATTCATTTGTTAAAAATAGTGTTCAGGATCTTTGTTAAGTGCTATGGAAAGATACAAAAGGTTTAAAATAAATAAGTCTTACCTTGAAATAGCTCCTAATTTAAAAGGAGGGATAGGAGAATATATAAATAATATTGTAGCATGGAGGAAGGCAATGTTGTTGGAGTAAAGTTCTGTTACTAACCACCTGTATGTCCTCACATAAGTTTTTTTTTTTTTGAGACAGAGTTTTGGTCTTGTTGCCCAGACTGGAGTGCAATAGCACAATCGATCTTGGCTCACTGCAACCTCCGCCTCTTGGGTTCAAGCGATTCTCCTGCCTCAGCCTCCCGAGTACCTGGGATTACAGGCATGCCCTACCACGCCCGGCTAATTTTTTATATTTTTAGTAGAGACAGAGTTTCTCCATGTTGGTTAGGTTGGTCTTGAACCCCTGACCTCAGGTGATCCACCTGCCTCGGCCTCCCAAAGTGCTGGGATTACAGGCATGAGCCACTGCACCTGGCCAAGTTATTTTTTTTTCTATGTTCCTTTATGTGTCCGTTTGGATATTAAGGAATTTGACTAGACTCTTGTAAGGCTTTGCTTCTCAACTCTGGTGTGCCATTAATACTACATTGGTGAAATTATTTTTTTCCAGGTTTCCATCCCTGAAAAACCTGATTCATTTGGTATGGGGTGGGTTCTAGGAATCCCATAGGTGATTGGGATGCGTGGGTAGGTTAAGGAAGTAGTGACCTAACTCCTTCTAGTTTTGACATCTTATAATTCTAGTTGTAGTACAAGGAAGACTGTGAAAGTGCAGCAGAAATCAGATAAATTAAGTGTTGTATTCATTCAGGGGCAGGGAATATAATCTCTTGCTTGCTGGCTGGGATTGGGGTTTAATGGAAAAGATGATGTTGAAATGGACTTTGAGGAATAGGTGGAAATGTGGGCAGGTGGATGATTGCATGGTTGGTGTTGAGTTCAACTTAGCTGTAGGCCAGAAGACACACAAGGGAAGCAGGGGGAAATGACCCGTTTTGATGCAATGGACCATGGTTCTAGTCTTGTTTTTCTCATTTTACCTGTCACACTTGGTTGTCCTTTTGAATTTGAAAGATTGTATTATTGCAGCTTGATCCTCATTCGGTGGAAGTGGAGCATGTGGTGACAGACACCATGGGACTGCTTTGGGAAATAATTGGGCATATTCTTCCTCAAGCCTTTTGGGGCTGTGCTCTTTGAGATCCATTTTGACCACCCCATTGGTTTTCTGGTTAGAAACAAAGAATATCAGGACCCACTCTGTTATCTAAAATAGTAGTTTGCTGTCAGAATGATTATTATTAAACCAAAGTTGGCTTTTTTGTTTAGATGAAACCATAAAAAGGCAACATTCTGAGTAAATTACATAGCGTCCACTTGATGAAATAATAAGCCTAAGTTTAGGGAATGAAAGTAATGATCTAATGCAGTATTTAGAATGGGTATACAATATATAGTTATTAACCAAAAAGTCACATCGTGCATTCTTTTAATTTGTGCAAAATTTGTCATTCATTGCCCAGGAAACCTCTGATTTTTTCATACATAATCACATCATAGCTATTGACTTTCTCTCCCTTCTCTTGCCTTAAAATACATCCCTGTAAATAGTAGATTACTTTCAGATTGGTAATACCCCCTTTAAACATTGAGTTGCTAAGTTTAGCCATGTTGCTCTCTTTCTTAAAATACAGAATTCTTTTTTCCCCAGCTTTGCCTTTGAGTTGTTACTGACAAATCACATTTTGTTTTTCTTTTGTTTGTTTGTTTGTTTGTTTGTTTTTTTAAAGATTCTGTTGCTGAGGCTGGAGTGCAGTGGTGTGATCACCGCTCACTGCAGCCTTGACCTCCCTAGGCTCAGGTGATCCTCCCACCTTTTTTTTGTTTGTTTGTTTTGTATTTTTAGTAGAGACAGGGTTTTGCTATGTTGCCCAGGCAGGTCTCAAACTCCTGGGCTCAAGCGATCCACCTGCCTCAGCCTCCCAAAGTGCTAAGATTACAGGCGTGAGCCACCACGCCTGGCCCACACTTTGTTTTTTCATGGCAATTGGCTTAAAATTTTATTTAATCCTTCTGCCCAATGTGAGCTTGCTAATTCTGAAATGCTTTTTGTTTTCATTAACTACCACTGTATGGAGGAGGAAATGTATATAGTATTCTACTTGCAAACAGTTTGAGAGATGGGTTTTGATTCTTCATTCAAACTCTTTCTAAATGGGGCAGGGTCAGAAACACAGAAGTCAAAAATTGAAAAGAAAGAATAAGATAGTGGGTAAGGAATGGGGTAGCCAAGCTGATATCCAGCTAGGAATCTGGTCCTTTCCTATCCCTGGCAACTATCTTAGATCAATTTAGGATTTATAAGTTGGCCCATGATCATCCAGCCACCTCACCACCTCGTGCAGCCCTTGATGATGTTGATTTATTGACTTTGAAATTAGAGAAGTAGAAATAACAAGCCTTTTGTGATTGACTACTTGTACAGAATAACCTTTGCTAATTTAAATTCTTGGCCTTTAGTAGCAACAGAGCCCCTTAGAGAGTGACATTCGCCATGATTTATTTGAAAGAAAAAATAAATAAAAAGAAAAATAACATAGCTAGATCTGAAAAGAGACCTCAAAATTCAGAAAATGTCTCCAATTTAAGTGAGGGGTGTCATGGGAAGATAACTGCTATTGCATCCCTTGTGTCTTTTTTTTTTTTTTTAAAGACAGAATTTTGCTCTTGTTGCCCAGGCTGGAGTGCAATGGTGTGATCTCAGCTCACTGCAACCTCTGCCTCCTGGGTTCAAGCAATTCTCCTGCCTCAGCTCCCAAGTAGCTGGGATTACAGGCATGTGCCACCATGCCTGGCTAATTTTGTATTTTTAGTAGAGATGGCATTTCTCCATGTTGGTCAGGCTGGTCTCGAACTTCCAATCTCAGGTGATCCACCTGCCTCAGCCTCCCAAAGTGCTGGGATTACAGGTGTGAGCCACTGCTCCCGGCCCCTTGTGTCTTTTTATCTGCCAGATTGTTAAGAGGAATAATAGAGCCCAAAGTGTACACCAAATTTACCTTGTAAGCACATTGAAGATTACTTACTATTTTGCAAATTGTGTTTTGTGTTCTTACTGCCTGGGTGGTGGTGCAGGACTGCTTCTGCTTCATCCAGAGCACTTGAAATATTATCTGCTTACGTATTTATATATTAGGATTTCATGTACTATTTAGTTGAATACAAGAGTTCTGCTTTTAAAAAAATTTGAAAACCTTTGGTTTAGCTGAAATGCCCAAGACTTTATAGAGCATGTGTCAGAAGATCAAAGAAGTAAATTATATACCCACAGTCATGGAACTATCTAGAGGTCGACAGAGAGAAACCATCCAGGTTTCAACTGTCCATGTCTGGACTTCCTACCCCGGGCATTTTTGCTACAAGATGTTGATTTGATTTCCCATTTTGAAAGACACAGAAGTGATCTGTGAAATGGTGATTAGCACTAGGCGGCCCCAGGCAGCCCTGGAATGCTCCATGGTTCAAATGCCCAAGACCAGATGGAAGTCCAGAAGTGGATGACTCAAAGTTTATTAGTTCTGCCACCTGGGCTGTACAGCCAAACCAGCTGCCACAAGGCAGTTCCAATTTTGACAGAGCAGTAAATGAACATAAAAGTGAGTTTAGATCCCAAGAATAAAGTAAAGGAGAATGGCTGCAGCAGTAAGGAGATTCATCCAGGCTGAGTCCTATTGATATTTCTTGTAGGAAGCACAGCTGCTGTGCTAGGTAGGGGGCAAGAAAAGGCCTGAAAAATCATGCCTTGAGTTGTTCCAGGAGCCAATCTCAGTTTGGGGTATGTTTTAATGACTGGCTTGGTAGGTTTTCCAGTCGCATCTGACGATCTAGAAAGGGAAAAGCAAGCTGATGCATCATGATGATGTCATGTGGCCAGAACCACTTTTTATTCTTTTCTGGAATCCATGGGAAATCGTTTGATCACCTCCTTTCCATAGTTCTGTGGTGGTGGAGCCATACGTAGTCATTGGAACATAAGATCCTTGTGGCAGATCACCAGGAATCAATTCATTATCCTCATATTATTGTCATATTGAGTTGAACTATTGTAGATTTGTCAAGATCTGTCCATGAAGCACTACAGTAGTCAGAAATTGACTGTAAGATTTTTGATGACCTGTTTAATAGATCTGCAGTTCTCAAAAACTGAATTGAGTATGACAGTGAGCACATGGGATTAGGAACAGATTGGGAGAGGTATAGTCATGTTTCTTTAAATGAGGATGATCCACTAATTAATTTTAAAAAGTCAAATAATCTTGATCTTTTGTGTCAGAATGCTTTGGGCAGAAAGTAACAGAAAACCTGGCTAAACTGACTTAAATATAATGGAGGTTTATTTACTGCTTTTTTATGTCATCAGAAATGTAGAGGAATGTGGCTCCTGGCTTTGGTTCATCTACTCAGTGATGACACAGGTTCTTTTTGTGTTATCTTGGTGCAAAATAAAAGGAGACACACGTGGAGGGGAAAAAAATGTACAAGTTGCTGATGTATATTGCTGTGGGTTTGGTGATAAAGGCTGGACCACGGTTTCATCTGCTTGGTCAACCTCTGCTTTTAGATAATCTTTTTAGGGGTTGAACGTTTCTGTATTTATATTTCTCAATTGACTGTTATTTAGTCTCACGCAATAATGTAATACCGTTCTTCATTTGTGTGATAAAAGTACAAATGCCTGTATATTTTCTAAATTGATGGACAGTTTTTTTTTTCTTCTACAATGAGATGAAGTGAAATTACTTTCATAATACAACATTCCCTTTTTGAGTATAGATAAACTAGCTGTTCTATTTTATTTATTTACTTTTTTTCCTGGTAGGTGGCGTGTTTGTCCCAGATAGCTGCAAATTATCTTATTGTTCAAAAGGAAGCAAAACGTTGGGGTACAGCTCATGGCAGTATTGTTCCTTACCAGGTAAGACTTCAGCAGTCTAGGGTTGGGCTATTGTAATTTACAGTTTTATATGATGTGTTTTTGGAAAATGATTTCTTTCTATACACAAATCCTTCAGGTTTTTTTTTTTGTAATGTATCTGTGTCTGGCTATAACAAGGCTCTGTCATTCACATTAAGTTCTGTTTTGCATATTTCTTCATCAAAAAGAGATTAGTAACAGGATCCCTAAACAGATCAAAGGAACTCATTGAAAATAAATGACTTTTGGGCTCAGATGATGGTTTTCTTTTTTTTTTTTTTCCCCACCTAAAAGAGGCACTGACTGTAGCCATTTTATAAAGCATGATTTGTTAACCATGTCAGTTATAAAACAAATGTTACCTACCCCATCTGACAATAATATTCTCTCAGGATTGAAGTAAACGAAAATTTGCGTGTGATGGTTCTTCATTTTTGGAACAAAGCAGATGGCTCAGGAGCTGCTGTTCTTTATTAAGTGTCTAAACTTGTCCTTAGGAATTCTTGACTTTGGCTAGTGTAAATGAATATGTGAAGTAACTGTGGTCTTTCAAAAATAAAATTTAAAACAAAACCTAGCTCTTCTTCCAATCCCTAACCTTTGCTTGGTCCAGTTGCACCATATGTTGTTCTATTTATTAATGTATCTGCATATCTTCTGTACTCTATTGCAAGCTCTTAAGAGTAGAGGTGACTTCTTCTTCATTGTATGTCTTCTCACAATCAATGGAAGCACATGTTCGGTACTATATACATATCTGTGGAGTGAATGAGTGAATTTTACTGGAGTCATTTCAATGCTAGTGCTCTTGGGAGAAAACAAAAACGTCAGCATTTCTCATTTGCCAGGAAATTAATCAACCCTGCTAATCATCCTTTTAGCTTTAAGACTTTATTTCCTTAGGCAAAACTAGTTTCCTTTCAATTTTTTAAAATCAGAATTTGAGGAAAGCACTGACCCAGTATGAACCTAGGATTATTCCCTCTCTGTTTATATTGATGGCCCCTTACTTGAGGCGTTACTATGATTTCACTGTAGAATTGCTTTTCAACACATTGAGTTGATGTTTAGGTGTAATTACAATTGGGGAGGTGTTTTCTCCACTTCTTCCCCTTTGTCTCCACCATTGGTTTTATGACCACTATTAATGACATTTTGCTTCCCCACTTCTTAGCCCTTTGTGACTGACCCTATACTTCTAACCAGACTTGCTTCATTTCACAGAAGTTATTACATTTTTGAATTGGTTAGAGATCACCAGATTTAATCTTCGTGTTTTTCAGATAAGAAATCTGATAGCTAGATTGGGCAGATGGACTCCCAACTGTGGTCCCCTGCCTCCTTGTTGAATATTCTTTCAGATACTGCTACCTTTGACAAGAAAAGGTGATTTCAGTTCCCTTCATGAACTCTACCCCTATCAAGGGTCTCCATCAAACTTGCTTCTAGGTCAAGGGTCTGATCAGCTAAATTTATACTCATCATTGATAATGGAGGTCTTTCTCAAGGGTATTTTAACAGAGAACAATGTTAGAATCTATGTGAAATCATCTCAAATAATGGAAATCTGGCCTTCAGTCTTTTATTTATTTACTTATTTAGAGATGGAATCTTCCTCTGTTGCCTAGGTGGCAGTGCAGTGGCACGATCTCAGCTCACTGCAACCTCCACCTCCCAGGTTCAAGTGATTCTTCTCTCTCAGCCTCCTGAGTAGCTGAGACTACCGGTGTGTGCCACCACGCCTGGCTAATTTTTGTATTTTTAGTAGAGACAGGATTTCACCATGTTGGCTAGGCTGGCCTCGAACTCCTGACCTCAAGTGATCCATCTGCCTCATCCTCCCAAAGTTCTGGGATTACAGGCATGAGCCACCATGCCTGGCCTGGCCTTCAGCCTGTGATATATGTGAAGAAAGCATTCCTGAGTTGAAAGGTTCTCTAGTGTAATTCCAAATCCTATCACATAGGTAGGTGTTCACTACATTCAAGCATAAAGTTTATAATTTATTTTTTGCTCATTTAAAAGATGGAGTGTCATTTTAAAAAGCTTTATATAGACCTCAGCTGTCCCTTCTGGGCATGTGCACCTAGAGTTCTGGCACCCTGGGTATGCCCTCAATTATTTCACTATGTAGTGAAAAGAAATTCAGAATCTTGGCTTTTATTTTGGAAAGTAAAAGACACAGGATTTTTTTTTCTCTCTTTGTGTGTGTATCTGTGTCTGTGTTTGTCTGTTCTTCAATGATAGAAATGTACCTTTCCTGTTGAATTGTGCCATTCACGTAAAATGGATAGTATGCTTATTTGATTTTAGTTGATTGCAGCTTTATTATCTGTAAGAAATAAGAAATCTACCAAGGTATTTCCTCAAGAGCCCAGAATTAATTTGTTTCCTCTTCCCAAGAACTAGTTCAGCGCTGTGATTAAGGAATAAATGCAAATTTAGCTGAAATGAAACTAGCATACCAAGATGGGTCCTAGATATGCTTAGAGTCCCCGGTCTGTTTTCAATTTTAAAAATAGATTGGGGGAATATTTTTGTGGGTGAATGCCAGGATAATTATAATTCAGTTTTCTGTAATAATTACAGCTTTGCCTCTAAGTTGAGTTGTCTGACTCTTGGGCTGCCTCTCTATAATGGAAAACCCTGATGGTCACAGGAGTTACTTAAGGTGCCTAGCTCACTCTCTTCCATTCTTGTTTAACCCTATCTGAAAGATTATATACCTCCAATGCTTGGAATGTAAATTTCAGAAAAGTAGTGATCCTTGTTTGTGTGTTATTTTATAAGCATGCAGTTCTTAACTTCTCAGATTGATTATCCACTCACGCCCTTTTCTTCCCTATTCTTTGGCTGCCAGCTTTTTTAAGATTAAGTAAGTTATACAAACGTTGACAGAGCTGAGATAATCATTTTGCTGCTTGTTGAACATATTGGTGGATGCTTTTCTGATAATTCAGTTATTTGTTTATTTATTTAAGAGACTGGTTCTCCCTCTGTCATCCAGGCTGGAGTGCAGTGGTGTGATCATAGCTTACTGCAGCCTCAACCTGCTGGGCTCAGATGTTCCTAGTAGCTGGGATCCCGAGTAGCTGAGACTACAGATATGAACCACAGTGTCTGGCAGGTTTCAGATTTTTAAAAAGAATTTTAGATTTCACTGCTTCTTTTGTTCCCATTTCTAGTGGACCCTGCCACAGAGAAGCACTTAGCTTAAGGGATTAATAGTTACATAATATTTTTAAATTATTTATTTTTTTTTTGAGGCAGAGTCTTTCACCCAGGCTGGAGTGCAGTGGTGCAATCTTGGCTTACTGCAACCTCCGCCTCCCAGGTTCAAGCCATTCTCCTGCCTCAGTCTCCTGAGTAGCTGGGATTACAGGCATCCGTCACCAGGCCCGGCTAGTTTTTGTATTTTTAGTAGAGATGGGGTTTCTCCATGTTGGCCAGGATGGTCTCCAATGCCTGACCTCAAGTGATACGGCTGCCTCGGCCTCCCAAAGTGCTGGGATTACAGGCATGAGCCTGTAATATTTTTAATGCATAGGTATGTTTTCCAGTCCTTAAACAATTATACTTAAAGACAGTAGGCTTTTAGAGATGGGAGAGGAAGGTGCAGAGAAAGCAGATAGCCGGTCTTCAAAATGAATATATTTTATTATGTAACATAGTTGTCAGTTGGGCCACTGTCCTTTAGATACATGCCTAACATGGTAATTCTCTTAATTTCATCGCCTGCATCTATCTAAAACTCTTGCCCAAATTTCTTCAACCTTCTAGGAACCTTCATTTGCATGTCCTCCTTTGCTTATGACCCACACTGACCTCTACCTGTCTCCAATATCATAGAAGATCCATTCACGAATACACTCACAAGGACAGGCAATACTGAATATAGTGGAAAAAAAATGGAGTTTTTATTTACTTCTTTTAAAATTAGATTTTATAGAGCATACAAGTGCAGGTTTGTTACATGGAAATATTATGTAGTGGTGAAGCCTGGGCTTTTAGTGCAGTCATCACCTAAATAGCGTATGCCATATCTAATAGGTACTTTCTCCTCTCTTACTCCCCTTCCACCTCCCACGTTTTCGAGTCTCCAGTGTCTATTATTCCACTCTCTATGTCCATGGGTACATGTTATTTAGCTGCCACTTATAAGTGAGAACATGTGGTATTACACTTGCTGTTTCTTTTTTCTTTCTTTTTTTTTTTTTGAGGTGGAGTCTCACTCTGTTGCCCAGGCTGGAGTGCAGTGGTACGATCTTGGCTCACTGCAACCTCTGCCTCCCTGGTTCAAGTGATTCCCCACCTTGGCCTCCTGAGTAGCTGGGATTACAGGCAAACACTACCACACTTGGCTAATTGTTTTGTATTTTTAGCAGAGACAGGGTTTTGCCATGTTGGCCAGGCTGGTCTCGGACTCCTAACCTCAAGTGATCCACCCACTTTGGCCTCCCAAAGTGCTGGGATTATGGGCCTGAGCCATCGTGCCCAGCCATTTTTTTTGACAGAGACTTGCTCTGTTGCCCAGGCTGGAGTGCAGTGGTGCTATCTCAGCTCACTGCAACCTCTGCCTACTGAGTTCAAGTGATTGTCCTGCCTCAGCCTGCCGAGTAGCTGGGACTATAGACCTGTGCCACCACGCCCGGATAATTTTTGTATTTTTAGTAGAGATGGGGTTTTTCCATGTTAGCCAGGCTGGTGTCGAACGCCTGACCTCAGGTGATCCATCCACCTCAGCCTCCCAAAGTGCTGGGATTCCAGGCGAGAGCCACCACGCCCAGCCTGACTTGTTGTTTCTGAGTTACTTCACGTAAGATCGTGGCCTCCAATTCTATCCATGTTGCTGCAGACAATATGATTTTACTCTTGTTTTATGTCTGAGTAGTATTCCATGGTATAGATATACCACATTTTCTTTATCCAGTCCATTGTTGACAGGCACTTAGGTTTATTCCATGATTTTGTTATTGTGAGTAGTGCTGCGATAAACATATGAATGCAAGTATCTTTTTGATATCATGATTTTTTTTCCCTTTGGGCAGGTATCCAGTAGTGGGATTGCTGGATTGAATGGTTGTTCTATTTTTTAGTTCTTTGAGAAATCTCTATACTGTTTTCCATAGAAGTTGTACTAATTTATATTCACACCAGCAGGGTATAAGCACTCTCTTTTCTCCATGTCCTCACCATCTGTTCTTACATTTTAAGAGCAGTATTTTTTTATAGATGAAATGTACCCAGTCTTACAACAGGAGGCCTCACCTTTCTAACCACATCCTTTGATTGTTACCAGGAAGTTTCACTGTCCTGAATAGCATAAGAATCTCCCCATCTTCTGTCTCTCTCTCTCTCTCTCTCTCCCTTCTCCTTTCTGCCTTCAGAGGTCCCTTGTCTCTCTCTTCTCCTTTTCAAGAGCAATGAGTTTCTCTAGTCTTCTATGAGTTTTTATGCTCTCTAGTGCAGGCACAGTCTTTGTGCCCACAGATCTTTGGGTAGCTACCACTATACTAAGTGCTTAGTGATTTAGTTTTGATATACAGTGAATCCCTTCCCAAGGGGCAAGCTGATGTGAGGATCTAATAGAAGCCCACCAGACTGTGTTTCTGATGAGAAACACAGTCCGCCAGCTCATTCCTTCTGCAGCAGGAATTGAAGGAGCTCACAGTTTATTCTGCTCCCGGTAAAACCACAGCTCCTTCAGCTATAGTGTTGCCCTCATGACAGGGTGAATTGCCTGAGAGGCCAGTCTTGAGAATAAGACTATAACATTTCCTTAAAAAGACTACCAGAGCCAGTCATGGTGGCTCACACCTGTAATCCCAGCACTACTTATGCATGAGGATTGTTTGAACTCAGGAGTTTGAGACCAGACTGGGCAACATAGTGAGACCCTGTCTTTCAAATTAAAAAGAAGAAGAAACCAGGTGTGATGGCACAAGTCTGTGGTTCCAGCTACTTTGGAGGCTGAGGTGGGAGGATTGCTTGAGCCTCCCACCTGACTTGGGAGGTTGAGGCTACAGTGAGCTGTGATTGCACCACTGTATTCTAGTCTGAATGACAGAGCGAGACCCTGTCTCAAATAAAATAAAATATAATAAAATAAATAAAATAGAGTACTACCAGAATGAGTCCCATCACTCCTTATACCCATTTGCCTCAATTATGACCAGGACTCCAAGCCTTTTGGCCATCTGTTATCACCTGGACAATTTTCCCATATAGCTCTGTTAATCTCTCTTCTTTTGACCCAGTCATTTCTCCTGTCATCAGTCTTGGTGGCTGTAAAATCCGTATAGAGGACCCTTGCAACAGTCCACCCTCTCCTTTCTTTAAACTCTCCTGTCTTGTAATGATCCTTTTCCATTCTCACTTGGCTCCCACTCCCATTCAGTTGGTATTTCTCAAAGTTTAAAGTGCATGTGAATCATTTGGATGTCTTGTTAAGATGCAGATTCTGTTTCATGGTGATGTTGATGCTGTTAGTAGGGGCACTCAGTTTCCAGATCTAGAATGTATTACTATCATTTTTTTTTTAGAGACAGTGTTTCTCTCTGTTGTCCAGGCTGGAGTAGTGGTGTGATCATAGCTCACTGCAGCCTCAAACTCAAGTGAACCTCCCACCTCAGCCTCCCGAGTAATAGCTGGGACCACAGGTATACACCACCATGCCTAGCTATTTTTAAATTTTTTTTAGAGACAGGGTCTCATAATCTTGCCCAGGCTGGTCTTGAACTCCTGGATGCAAGTGATTCTCCCACCTTGACCTCCCAAAGTGCTGAGATTACAGCTGTGAGCCATTGCTTCCGGTCTTAGACTATTATTATCAATGACTACACCTTTACCTTTAAACTCAACTGGCAAAATCCCAGTGCAGATATACTTAATAGTTTATCTATTCCTGGCCCGCAGTCAAGTGGTGGATATGGCCAGAAGAAAATATGCTACAATGCTGATGATCTCCCTCCCAATCCATGGCCATCTCTCTCAAGTGGCCTCTCAGGCTTACCCAGAAATCCTGCCACCTTCACCTAGGTAATTTATTTTCTCCCCCTCTAAGATGACTACCTCGTATCTTCTCTTCTCTAAGATCTTTCCATCTCTCCTCATCCTTAAAGACTTTGTTTCTTATTCCACTTAAAAGTCATGCAACCAGAAGAGAACTACCTTATCTTTTGTCTACTGTACCTCGCAAACTCTTGCATTTGAACCTATGTATAGATCACTGCATTCCTTCCTGTCACAAGAGAGAAAGTGTCCCTTTCCATATTTTGCCTAAGGGCATTGCATCTGCATTTTATGTCCTCTATCACCTGTATTATACTTTATGGGATAAGCAGATGATTTTATATATATATGTGTAAAATATATACATATTTTGTTTTTTGAGACAGAGTCTTGCTCTGTTGCCCAGGCTGGAGTACAGTGACGCAATTTTGGCTCACTTCAACCTCCATCTTCCAGGTTCAAGCAATTCTTGTGCCTCAGCCTCCCAAGTAGCTGGGATTACAGATGTATGCCACCATGTCCGGCTAATTTTTGTATTTTTAATAGAGATGGGGTTTCATCATGTTGGCCAGGCTGGTCTCGAACTCCTGACCTCAGGTGATCCACCTGCCTCGGCCTCCCAAAGTGCTGGGATTACAGGCATGAGCCACCGCACCCAGCCAGATCATAGTTTTTACCTTAGAAAGCCCACCAACCTTTCTTTGGATTCCCAAGCAATGTCTTTTTCAAATACTATCCTATTTCTGTATGTGCTACTATACAGGACTCTTCCAAAAAATTTTGGGTGATGTTTGCTGGATGGAAGCCCTCTACTGTCTATTCTATGATGTGGTCTGTGCTTTACAGACCAATGGGAGACCCCAGGAGTTCAGGTGGTATGCAATAGCTAGGGGTAGTTGACTTTCTGAGTAGTTCATTAATGAGAATTCTTTTTCTATGCTCTTTCATGAGCCTTTCAATGGGAATTTTCCTTTAAATGGCCTGATAATTCACATGGTAATTTCTTCTAAACTTTTCTTCTGAAGTAGCTTCTAACTCAAGAGGTTGAAGAAAACAATTATTTTTATGATTAAATAAAATAACATCTTCCTTGTTCCAGTTTGGGCTTATTCAACCAAGGAGTAGAGCAGGAAGCTGTGCTATGTTATTTCTGGTAGGGACATTATACTGTATATTTAATTTGGCAGAAGCAGAGACTCAGACAGGCAGTAAATTCCAAGTTTGAAGATATGCAGTACTTTGCTATCATTCCTTAGAAAAATGTCAAAGTGCTGTTAAATCATGGCAGATTAGGTAACATTGGGAATCTTTTTCTTTTTTTTTTTCTTAAACCCATGTCAAGGATTTTTTTAAAAAAGTCAAAATGTAAATGATATATATCTGTCTCTTCTTGTGTGACTTTTTATTTATTTATTTTACCATAGTCACACTAAAGCACTAAAATGTGAAGGTATAAACAAGCATATGATTCTATCACATGCTTAAAATAATTGTTGTATTAGTAATAACAGTAATAATGATCATGCTGGTTACCACTGGACACGTACTATGTAACTGGGAGATACGTGTATACATACATGTGTATAAGTATTTATAAAATTTTTGCTTATTCTTCTTTTAGTTTGATGAAAGGGAAGCCTAGAGACATTAAGCAGTTATGTTCTAGAATAAATAGGAACCATGGATTTAAGGTTTTAAAACTTGTTTCTGTTTGTGACCAACCTGGCCAACCTGGTGAAACCCCATCTCTACTAAAAAATACAAAAATTAACTGGGCGTCGTGGTGTGTGCCTGTATTCCCAGCTACTGGGGAGGCTGAGGCAGGAGAATCACTTGAAACCGGGAGGTGGTGGTTGCAATGAGCCAAGATTGCACCATTGCACTCCAGCCTGGGCAACAAGAGCAAAACTCTGTCTCAAAACAAAACAAAACACACAACAACAAAAAACTGAAACAAACATTTCTTTTCTGACTGTATCCAAACTAAGCTGGATACATCGTGGATGTGTGTCTTTTTTTTTTTTTTTTTGGCAGATTCTAGAATTCTTCTAATCTGTTTCCATTATCTCTTTAACAAATGTCAAGTTTATTGTGATTCTGGTGGGTACCAAACCTAATGGCTGGCCTTGCTTCAGAAATATTTTTGAATTATGAGCTGTAGGGCAAGTGTAGGTTTCCCCCTACCATGGTTTCAGTCCATTGCTTTCAAATGACTCTTGACAAACCAATTAAAAAATAATTAATTGAGTCCGCTGTGAGGTAGGCAGTGTTTTACTCCTGAAAGCCTCCAGATGAGGAAGAACTGGCCCTTGATTTCAAGGGACTCAAAGGCAATATAGCAGGCAAAGTTGGGAGAACTTGAGCTTTGGGGTCAGACAGACCTGGAGAATTAAAAGAGATCATTGTACTAAGTGTTTCGTGCAGTATCTGACTCTAGTAAGCCCTCAATAAAAGGTGGCTCCTGTTATTATTGGTGTGTTGAACTAATAGTTATAGCTTTTGTGAATAATAGTTTCTATGAAAATATGAAATAGTCTCTATGAAAACTACCCATAGAAGCTTAGGGGCAGAGTAAATAAATAAACAGAGCTGAATTTCTTTCTTAAACTTTATGGGATTTTTAGCTTAATTTCTTTCCATTTTTTAGAGAGGAAAAGAGGGCAACATGCTGTGGTAATTTTGTTTTAAAGAAACTCTTCTTAGAACTTTTTTGGAAATTGTAGCCTTCAGCTCTTTGTCTAAATATAGCATTATTAAAATTAATAGAGTTTGAGGAGAATCTTGTATGGCAACATCACTCAGTTGTTAAAAGGAGTAAGGCTTCTAGTTTATTGAATAGTTTAATTAATTGAGATTGGGTATAGATTCATATTTAACAAAAGGAACAATGACAAAAATGATTTTCAGGAGTAATCTCTGAGAAGCCCACAAAATGGGAACCTACCTTTATAAAAATATGTATACTCACCCTTGTAAGAGCAAAAAATTGTGGAGATTTCTCTTTTGGTTTTAAAAAGTAAAGGAAATAGAATATTTTAAATGCTTGTTTTTATAACCTTAAAATTGCAAAGAATGTCGATAATGCTTACCTATTAAAAAATGCTTGGAGATTTATTGGGAACGAAAGAGTAGGTGATAGCAAATACATTAGATTACATTTCAGAGGTTTCTACAAACTTTTTATTAATTAGCACTGACAAGCTAGAATATTGAAAAGTTGGTTTTCTGGTAAATTAAGGCATGGATTGTATGAACCCCCAGCCCCTTTAGTTCTAAAGTTTTGGGCCAGGTAGCTTTTGAATATTTGCCTTAATGCTTGTGTATGCCTTGATCCTTACGGATTTGGGATTCTTGTTAAAGCAAAACAAAATTTTTTGTTTGAAGATCCTGGTTACTTTGGAACCAGTTGGCCAGGAGGTTGCCACAGTCTGAAGAATATAGGTCACTGGGCAGTCGAAGAGCAGATAAAATTAAGGCAGATGTACCAGCTACTGACATAATAGCTGCCACTCTCTGGGCCACTTCTTAGAAAAGATTTGGCTGTCTTTGATTTAAACCAAAATTTCTAAAGTTAACATAAATAAGGTAACATAATGTCCAAGGGTAACTATTACACAAAGGATAAAAGCACTTAGAACTGTTTAAAGACTATTAATGATTTTTTAAACTCAGAATTCCCTCTAATTGACATATAGTGTTTTAAATGTGTTTTGCTAAGAGATAAAATAGAAGGTGGTGCAAAGAAAGTAAAAGTAATAAATCTCTAATTCCTTTAGGATCTTTTCAGCTTTTCTTGTATTCTTAATATATGTGCAGAACTAATGTGTTTTTATATTTTCTATGCCTATCATATTTGGCTAAAATTATCTAAAAGAATCAAAGGCCATTTTGAATATTCAGTCATTAGTCCTAGTAATACTGTCTTAATCATTATAATAATTATCAGATGTAACATTTATGAATGATTACTATGTTATTAAATACCTTACATATATTGAATAAATATTTACAACAACCCTTACAATAGTTATTGCTGTTATCTCCACTTTCAGGTGTGGAAACTGAGGCACAGAGGTTTAGAGAACTGTGCAAGGTCACAAGTCCGTGGTATAAGTGGGATTCTAACTGAGGCAGGGGGACTTGAGCCCATTGTACTGTATAGGCAGATGATACAATGCTGCATGTTTAGTTTCATTTTCTATCTTCATCCTACTTTGGAGAAATAATTATGTGACCTTTTCTTCTACATAATTTCCCCTTTAGGACTGCCAGGAGCAACTGAAGAGGTATAAACAATTCTGTTGTTTACTTATCATAGGGATCCTTAATTATGCTTAAAAGCAAATTTCCTTCAGGAAATCAGGTTGTACATCTTTCGAATAAATCCTTTGGTTGCATATGCTAAAATTGAATTAGGATCATAAGTAAGTGATGGTATAGTGAAGCAACTCTACTTATTAATAGTTCCATCTATTTAATGAGAACAGTACTGTCCCTGAGCAATATAGGAGTTGGGGATGGTTTTAGCTGTTGTGAGACTCATCGTTTCTGGTTTTCAAACTGTATTTCTGTGAGGTCCGTAGGGTGGGGACAGAGCTGGGGTGGGAAGGAATATCTGGGACATGAGGAGGTGTATTCCAGGGCCTAGGTGGGAGATAGCCTGGGTAGAAACCAGTTAGACAGTTTTCTAAGTATTCCCATCCCATTTCAACCAGAACAATTCCACCTTCTGGTAGTTTTTTGAAACAGGGGTTCCACTGCTTAAAACTCGTTACTTGTCCTAGATCAATCATCTTGTATTGAAGGACTTTATTGAACTACAAAGTGGGTTTTGTATGTGTGTGTGTGTGTGTGTGTATGTGTGTATATGTGTATGTGTTTTGGAGAAAAGAGACTGATTTCCTTTAGTGCTGGAAATCATTGTTGTAGTTCCTAGAACTGTGGACATAAAACCAAAGAATGGGTTCAAATTGACCCAAGATGGAGGCCTTTGTTGGAGGAGTTTGGGTGAGGCCTGGCGTAGCTCCTCTTTGAAGGGGCACAGACATTACCTCACAGCTAAGAGTCTAGGCTGGTGGCTCTGTGTGGAGGTCAGGGCTCTTCAGCTCAAATAAATCACACAGGACTAGATTCTGGAAACAGTTGGATTCGGATGTAGTTACCTGTCCTGGTTTGTTCCTAGGGGGGTCCAGTGCAAATCTTGTTGAAATTCTGAGTAGCTGTGCTTAGCACCAATACAGTGTCCTGATAGATCTCAGTTCAGGTGCAGACTGCCTCGGGGGAAAGTAACTGAGTTCTGATATGGTACCAATTACTATTATAATATAATTTAATATTACGCAAATAATATAACAATGGGAGAAAGCCTGTAAGATGTTAAGTACTGAAGTGAATCTGTACTGGAGACTTGAACAAATCATGTTCATGTATAAGTATGGCTGTGAAGTAGGCTGTTTCCTTCTTAAGTTTGCTTCTGCCATTTAGGAAAAGGACTACTGCTTCAGGGACCCTGCCCAGACAGGAGATAGTGCATGTGCATGCTGAGTGGGGCTAGTGAAATAGGAACATTATACAAAATTATATTAATAATTCATTTGGCCTATTTTTCAACTGGAAATTATTCTCAAGTGCCCCTTCCTCCTTCTCTCCTGAGGGTTAAAGCAGGTGCAAAATGCTCTAGGTCCTAGTGACTCTGAGTGGTCTATGGAGTGGAGCATTGGCATCACCTGGATGTTGGAAGTAATAAATTCATTCTAATGAACCAGAATCTGCATTTTAACAAGATGTGTGTGCAAGTGATTTGTTTTCGTTAGACCCTTGTTGTCATTCTAATATGAGTCCACTAGATGTCACTCTTGGAACCTAGTAATGGGACAGGATTTTTCAATGGGGATTTGCAAGAATCCCTGAATGTGATCATATTATTATTAGATGATTTCCTCCCCATCCTTAGAGTTACTGATAAACACATTGATTATTTAAGGTAAAACTATCTTTCTCTGTGGTTCAAAGTCCTGGAGAGAGATTCTTGGGAATGATTTCCATTTTGTTGGATTGGCACTGCTGCCTACTGTCTTCCCTGTTGCATGGAATTAGTCTGTCATTATATAACCTCAGCAGAGAATATGCTGCAGATGCTGTGACAGGCTCACTGAGAGAACAGCATCCTGGGCTTCTGAGCATGGCAACACAGAATAAACATACAGATTTGATCTCTGTAGAAATTACTGAGAACAGAAAGGAAGCAAGGCTGTATCCTGAAATTAGCATCAGCCTCTAAGATGTGATTGTTGGAGGAAGTGCTGATCTTTCTGAGTGTTTAAGGTGTCTCAAGGGTAGTTTTATAAAGAAGATTGAGTCTGCTTACAAAATAATGTCCCAAATGTAATCTTGTGGGGAGTTAGTTTCAGCCATGAAGATGAATATGGGGACATTTACAGGTAAAGTAATATCCTGAGGGAGAAGATATACATTTAGAGATGTATGAGGTTCCTAGGAAAGGTCCTGTTAACAACTGGTTAGGTCTGCATATTAGGAAAGAAGGGTGAAGAGGGTAAGGACTATGCTTGAGAAGATTCGATTTTTATTTTTATTTTTTTTGCCGGATGCCTAGCTTGAGAAAAGTTAGTTCTTGAAAGAAATTACCTACTTGCAAAACGCTCCTCCCACTAAGTCTGACGTGGTTTTTCTGCTGTTTCAGTTAGCAAGGGTAGCAAACAAGTCATAAAGTAGCAGGTGTTTGTGTGTGCTTGAGTGTGTTTTGTGAGTGTGTGTATTTCCTCTTCTGGATGGGGGGGCATTTACTTTATGTCACTAAATGTATGGCAAATACTTGGTTTGGGTAATTTCAGCCAAGGAAATGCTTTTATTGATGTGAAAACAATACGCTTTTAGCTTACATATAATTTTCTTTTGTTAATAATTAAGGTCACCGTAGTAATTACTTCTAAGCTTTAGGGTACTTTTTCTAATGTCATTTATTCTGATGTGTTTCCTTATGACCAGAAACAGAATTAATTTTGAAGCATTTTAGTGAAAATCAATTTTATTTTTCTAAAGCATTATCTAAAATTTAGGTAATTTTTTGGCTTCCCTGCACCACATTGAGTGAAGAAGAATTGTCTTGGGCCACACATAAAATACAGCAACACCAATGATAGCTGATGAGCTAAACAAGAAAATCATAAAAAAATCTCATAACATTGTAAGAAAATTCATGAATTCATATTGGGCATTCAAAACGTCCTGGGCCACATGCGGCTTGGGGGCTGCGGGTTGGACAAGCTTGATCTAAATCATGGAAAACAAGCCTAAAATGCCCATTCCTATTCTTAGGCACATCTAACATGTAACATGTAACAGTAGATGTCTAAACATCTACTTCTTCAGTGATAGTATTTACACACCCATCTCCTTTATGCTGAATTTTTTTTCCCTTTTTCTTTTCATTTTTTGCTGCCCTGCCGAGACTCAACTTGCTAGAGATAGCAGCACATTTAGGTGTAGTGTTTAAAAGCATGTCTGAGCTTTGGAGTCAGACAGACTTTGGCCCATTGCTTCATTTCACTGATCCTTAATTTCTTCATGTATAAAATAGGTATAGTGCTACCTGGTGACAAGTCACAAGACAGTGCATTTAAAATATGTGGCATAGAGTCTGGCACATAATGTATGTTCAGTAGCCGGTAGCTGTGACTGCCAGTAGTACACGAGCTCAGAGACTGCAGACCTGCTGCTGTTATCTTTATTTCCCAGCTGATAACCCAGTTAATCAACTGCCAGGAGTCCTCGTTCCTACAGGTTTTGTCCACCAGAGGAGAGCTCCAGGTCATGGAGAAGTCTTCCTTTTCCTCTGCCTGGCCAATGTGTTCATGACAAGGGCATGGGTGAGTGGGGAGCAGACTGGTAGTCTGATAGAGGGGCAGGGAAACATGTGGATCCTAGAACAGGAACTGGGAGAGAAGTTCCACACTGAGATTCTCGATGAAAATTTCCCTCAGTGTTATAAATGGTGATCAAGCTCAACAGAATTGTTAGCACCATTAGTATTGTTAGTATAGCCATCTTACAGGCTGGGCTATTTAAACTGTAAATTGCATAGTCACCGATTTAAACTTTATTTCTAAAGAGAAACAAACTCTGAGAAGCAAACTGCCAAATTCTAATTGAATGTTTGCCACATAAATTCCAGATTGTCTGCTATTTATTATCTTTATTGCTTTGGAATGACCATTTTTCATTCAGAGAGGACCTCTAGGCTTTGAATAGCTATGACTCATACCTTGGGGTCATCAGAACATTACTTGGTTAGCAACAGCCTTAGAAAACTACTTCAAGGAAGTCTGAAGAGATCTCTCATCCTGAAAACATGCTAGTAAGAATCTTTGCACTTCCATCATAAACAGCCCCATGGTTTCATTTGATAATATCCCACTGATGAAGAATGATGGAGATTCTGATGTGACATCACCTGTATTAGTGTGCTGTCTCAAATAGAAGAATACAATATTAAAGAATTAAGAGCATTATATGTCTTAAAAATAAGCCCATCTTTCTTGTTAGACTTTTGGAATCCAGCATTGTATTATTATTATTATTTTTTTTTTACATAGTTAAATTTAAGATCTATTTTTGGTCATTGTTTAAAATGCATCTCAAAAAACTTTAGAAGGGGTGTGGATTGTTCTTTTTTCCCTACCATGTCATTCCTGTTTCCATTGTAGGAATCAAATCAGTAAGTTCAGTCCTAGTTCAAAGAAGCTGGGGGGCGGGGAACAAAACTTATAATGGTGTTACTGTGTAGACTGCAGAAGAATCTGACGTTTGTTCAGCAAACATAATGGTGCATTGAGGTGTTGCGTTAATGTGGGGGGCCAGAAAATGAGCTCTGTGTGTAGTGAATCTGTTAAGTGGCAGTTTAGGGTTTAACCTAAAAACTGGGAGAAAGTTGATAAGTGCAGAGGAAGCATGAGACCCAATTTGACACAGACCTTGCTAGGGTTATGGTGGCAGGCAGTGGAGGGAGTAGTGACAGGAGAAGAGGATTTAATGGTGTACTGGATGAAGATGGTGTGTTGGGCATGGCAAAATCATCCAGCTCTCTAGAGTGACATTAACAGTTTTATAGAAAAGTGTAGCCCCCAAATATTTATATGCATATTAGATATATAAATACTAAAAGCATAAAAACAGAATGGATAGAATGATTGGTGGCAAGTAAGTATCCTGATTCCATTTTCCTTTCATAGTCTTGGTAGAAGGAGTAAATTAGTAGAAACTAATGGAAACTGCTACTGTTGGGTTAGGAAATCTTTAGGAGCATCAGGGATGGATGAAATGGTGGGATTATAACATTTTATATACACAATGATGAAAACAGTTTAAGTATAATGAAAACAGTAAACAAAATGTGTGAATGTATAAATTAATACTGGACAAGTTTGTTCTCTGTGGATGAGGTAACACATGGTCAGTATGTAATAATATATTTAGTGGCTGGGTGTGGTGGCTCACACCTGTCATCCCAGCACTTTGGGAGGCCGAGGCAGGTGGATCACTTGAGGTCAGGAGTTCCAGACCAGCCTGGCCAACATGGCGAAGCCACATCTCTACTAAAATTAAGAAAATTAGCCCAGTGTGGTGGCATGGATCTGTAACCCCAGTTACTCGGGAGGGTGAGGCAGGAGAATCGCTTGATCCTGGGAGGTGGAGGTTGCAGTGAGCCAAGATCATGCCACTGCACTCCAGCCTTGGTGACAGGGCGAGACTCTGTCTCAAAAAAAAAAAAAATGTATATATATATTATATATATATATGTATATATACACATGCACATATTTTATAAGAGTGTGTGTGTGTGTGTGTGTATATATATACACAATTTAGTGACAGTATGGATCACTGGCTCTTAAACTTTCTTGTTGCCTGTAATTCTTTTGAGGAACTGATGAAGACTATGAAAGCCTTTCTTAGAGAAGTATGTGTACTTAGAGATATACATGCATGTATATCTGTAAAAGATATACATGCATGATTTTGCCTATACATGCATGATTTTTCCTGTGATGTCAGGAGCTTCTCAGACTTCCTAGAACTCATTCCTGGACCCTAGATTAAGGTTATCTTCCAGAGACCAACTGAATAGGGTAAGGATAGTGAAATTACATTGAGAACACTGGAAAATTAGACTCAATAGTAGTAAGTAGTATGAGAGAAATCACACTATGCGACTGAAAGAAGATCGCACACAAGTATCTGCCACGTAGGGCAAGAAGTGTTAGAATTACATAAGGAATGGAATTATACTGGATTTGGGCCTAGGACTGTACAGGGATTGGTACAGGAAATAATCTGTGACTATTGTAATAATGCTTACAACTCAATTACATTTAACCTTCTAAAGGGAAATAAAGGCCAAAACAAAACAAAACAAAAATCCCATCACATTATTACTCAATTTTAGAGAATGGAACTATGATCAAATCAACATATGCATTAAGTTAAAAAATGAAAGTAGTATTTTTAAAAGTCTGTAACTTGTAAGAAATCTGGAACTGCTTTAAATACATTAATAGAAGGGCAGGGAAATATGTCATATCAAAGATTAGGAGCTCGTATAAAGACTTTTGCATCCATTTCCTAAAGTAAGAGAAGCAAAAGTAGGGGGGAAATGTAGGCAAAAGATTGTTCAATTGAGAACAGGGAAGACCTCAAAGTGTGACAGGTCAGGTGTAAATAAGGACCCAGTCAGGCTATAAAGGAATTCAAGACACAGCACAAAAAGGACCGCAATTCAGAAATAAAAGTGTTTTTATACATGAAAGGCAGAAGGTCGACTGGAGAATCAATGAGACTGCTTGATGATCAGGGCGCTCACGGGAAAGAAAGGAGATCTGGAAACTCAATGAATTCTTTGCTTTGGTCTTTGTTGAAATGTAGAACTTTCCACTGTCATCATGTCTTTTGAAGCAAAGAGGTGAGATATGTAGTATTAGATCAAATAGTGATAAGGGAACAGGATGTTCTGCCTGATTGGCCTGATGGATATAAGTAAATTGCTGAAACTTTATGACATCCATTATGAAGGTCTAAAGAAACTTAAGGGAATAAATGGATCTAAATGTGAAGTAAGTTATTGCACTCACTCTTCAGTATTAGTGAATTCTTGTTTACATTCTAATGAAACCTACTGAGGAGACCCTACAATCTGTTGACTGTTGAATCTCATTCATATTAGTAAACTCCAGAAATTGGAGGATCATTGACCACTTTGTATAATGAATGGAGAAAAGCACCCTGTTTTTTATAATATGCTTGAGCTCTTTGAAAGGGTAAACAAACACCAGGAAAAAAGCAAGAAACAATTTGTTTGGACTTTCAAGGAGTCAGAAAATTTCACAGTGCTATTCCAAATTCTGTTACCATGGTATTAGGGGGAAACTTTCACCACAGGTAGGTATTAATAGAGAAAAAAAATGTAGCATGTATGAGCCTGCTGTTGATGGAGATGTGTAAACAGTGAGGTCCCTCTAGGGATTTCTGCTGGGCCTCTTTATTAAACATGTTTATAGATAATCTGAAAGGGCAGGCACACTGAAATTTCTTAAGGTACGGGACTTAAGCTCTTCTGGCCAGTAAAATTATAAATCAACTGGAATAAGCTTTTGAAAGATGGCATAAGTGGACAAGAAAGTGGCAGGGAGAATCCAGTACTGTGAGAAGTGCTACCTATTTAGGGAAAAAGAAACCAGACTAAACTTGTAAAATTGTGGGCTGTGAATTAGTTAGAAACCTGGTTTCATTTAGGAACTAGGAAAGGAGTTCAGAGGCATTGTAGATGCATCCTTCTGAGTAGGCCAGCAGAATACTGGAAGGTTCTGAAAACAAAAGTACAGTTGAAGCAAAACCATTGTGCCTGTGCATTCTTTTGATTTTGATGGGCAACTATTAAAAAAAAGAATGGGATATGAGAAGGACCTGGTTTCAGATCCTGACTCAGTCCTCAAAGGGATATTCTGAGGACCAAATTAAATGCACATGAATGTGCTTGCACATGTGGTACAGTGGTACACGGCAAGTCTTGAATGCAGCATCTCAGAATGGCCATGATGAAGTCATCGTCCTAGTTGGAGGAAATTAATCAATCTTTTACCTGGCACTGGAAGCCCCTGAGAAAGTCTATGACAGATGCTGATCCATCTTCTCTCCAACTCAGGTACAAGGAGTTCACCTCTAACAAAGGGAGACAACTTGATTTTTGAACTTCTCTAGTTGTCATTAGTGACTTAGTAGAAAGCTAACCTTCTGTAATTCGTAGAACAACAGAATACAGGGATGAAAGGGGACTTGAGAGATTATTCAGAAACCTTGTTCTTATGGATGAGTATGAGCACTATATAGGTAAAATCAAAGCTCAGAAAAGCAAATGAGAGACAAATTACTGATTTGTGAACTCTGATCTTTCAACAAAGTAATCAACCATAATGTTTCCTCCAGACAAAGCTACACACCCCTGTTTAGTTCATATTATTAAATGTTGGTTAATTCAGAGTAGGGGACTCTGTGGAAAGTACATAGAATACTTGGTATTTCATTTTTGAGTCTTTAAGGAAATACCTGTTATCAATATTGGCATTTTCAATTTCCAGCATATTAGAAGTTAATTGAATCTCCAATATCCTAAAATTACTGTGTCAAATTTCTAAATGTGTACTTTTTTTTTTTGAGACAGAGTCTTTCTCTGTTGCTTAGGCTGGAGTGCAACAGTGGCATGATCTTGGCTTACTGCAACCTCTGTCTCCCAGGTTCAAGAGACTGTCCTGTCTCAGCCTCCCAAGAAGCGGGGATTACAGGCGCCTGCCACCATGCCTGGCTAATTTTTGTATTTTTAGTAGAGACGGAGTTTCACCATGTTGCCCAGGCAGATCTTGAACTCATGACCTTAAGTGATCCGCTTGCCTTGGCCTCCCAAAGTGCTGGGATTACAGACATGGGCTGCTGTGTCTGGCTTGTCTCCAATATCTTAGAAGTTGGTCTTCCTCAGCCGGAAATAAATCTGGTCTGGAATATTTTTCTGTTTTTAGGCACATGGCATATGAGAAGGTGTCTATGTGAAGTAATGACTGTTGGCAAACTTTGCATGACGTTTTAAAAAAAAAAATTAATCTGAACGCTATGCTATGGAGGAAGTTCCATAGTCATACTCTAATACACACGTCTCTATCAGCCTTCCACCCTCAGCTTTATCATAAAATGTCATCCTAATTTATCTGTTTATTCCTGGGGTTATTGTTGTTATAGTTATTAGAAATTATTAACTCATTAACTCAAAACTATTATAATTACTTATATGATGTAAATCAAATGCCATGCTAATAATTTCTGATATTTATTTGTAAATAATTACCAGCATATCACCTCATAGCATGTACTGGCCAAATTTATAGAGCAAATTAATCAGACTTGGAACTTGAACCCAGGTCTTTTTAAGGCTCAGGAGACAGAAATCCCATTGAAACTGTATCTGGTGTTTCAGTTATGGACTGTTTTAGTAAACAGTCCATATATTATATATTGTCTAGCTGCTTTTGTGCTAAAATAACGGAGTTGAGCAGTTGCAACAGAGATTGTATGACCTGCAAAGCTGAACATATTTATCATGAACTGTTTACAGAAAACGTTTGCTGACCATGCTTTAGAGTATCTTCAAAGACCCAAAAAACATCACTCTATATCCCTTCTTGGGCTTTTTCCTCCTCAGAGGTTTTGCTTGAATTCTACTTCTTTTATGATTTTGAGAAATTTCCCTTTCCTCTTTATCTAACACATACTAGCATTTGATTGATTGTATAGTTCTCCAGTAGTTTTATGTATATTAAATTTTGTGATTTAAAAAAAATGTAATATTTTTGAAAGCAGGAACCATATAAAGTGTTTAGCAACCCAGCACTCAGCCAAGGATTAGGCACATAGTATTTGATTCTCACTGGGTACTTGCTGAATTTAATGGAATTCCTTTATGTGGGGTTTCCCAGAGTTCATTTAAGGAGCCACAATCAAGAACAGAATATTACCATATACAAATAATTAGCTGCTTTAATTGTGGTTTATACAGAGAACTCTGGGAGCCCAGATGAGCATAGGAAGTGAAATTTGATCTAAATCTTGAAGGGAGAATGAAAGTTTGAGAGGAAATAGGGGAGAAGGGAAAGAGGGTTTGAGCATTCCAGTCAAAGAGGGTTTGAGTGTACAAGGTATGGAGGGAATAATGTATCTGGGTGACCTCTTAGTCACTTTCCTCCCCTACGGAGGGATAAACACTGTCCTAAAGCTGGTGTTGTCAATATCACAAATACTTTTATTCTTATATTACATATGTGTGTATCTTTAAACAATACATGGTATCATTTTATATGTTTTTAAACTTGACTTACATAGTACCATACTGAAACATCAGTCTGAAAAATGCCTTTATTTCTTTCAATCTCATTTTTATGAGTTTTATGTATGTTTATATATATAGTTCTAATACATTCTTTGTTATGTCTCAAATTATTCCATTCATTCAGTATGGCACCATTTGTTTGCCATTCACCTGTTGAACAATTTTTAGGTTGTTTCCCAATTTTTATTTCTGTAAGGTTGCTATGCACATTTTTGTATGTGTTTTTAAAATTCATTTGTCTTAAATGATCTGAAATATATATCTGAGAGTAGAACTGCTGCATGATAGGTATGTATATATTCAATTTTGCCTGATATTGATAGAAAGTAAATTACATCACTAGATTTTCTAATACTACGTTGTTCTTCCATTCCAAGGATTATGTATTGTTCCAAGTTATAATGTATTGTTTTTACATGTTTGTAGATTCATTTTTTCCTATTATTTTGTATAGGACTTTTACATCTACTTTCAAAATGAAACTGGCTCAGATCTTTCTTTTCCTATATTGTTCCTGTGTTTTTTTTTAAATTAACTAATTTTTTGTACATGTAAAGTTCTTAGTGGTGATTTCTGAGAGTTTGGTGCACCTGAAGACTTAAACTCTGCTTTTCATGTTAGTTTAGTTTTATAAAATGAGATGGAGAATAACCATCCCTTTTCTATTCTCTAGAAGGTTGAAATTATCTGTATATTAAAAGCTTGATAGAGATAATCTGTTAAACCATATAGGCATGGTGGGTTTTGAATGGATAGATTTTAAATTATAGGTCTATTTATTTTCAAGTTTAAAAATTATACAGGCTTTCCATTTCTAAGTCAATTTTATTGACTGTTGTTCTAGAAATTTGCCCACTTAATCTATGAATGTATTTAATCTATGTATTTAAATTCATCATAAAGTAGTTTTCTTTTTCATAAAGTTAAGTATTCTTCCATAACTAAAAAAAATCTGTTATATTCATTATTGTTTTCATTTCATTCCTAACAGAGACAAAATTACAACAGGATGGGGAATATAGGTACAGACTCTGTAGCCACATTATCTGGGTTTGAATCTAGCCTTCACAGTTTTCTGGTTGTGTGCTCTTAAGAAAGTTACATAACTTTTCTGTGCCTTAGGTCCTTAATTGTTAAAACGACAATAAAATAACATCTACCTTATTGGCTGAACTTAGAATTTTATAAACATAAATATATGTATAAAGACACACACACACACACTGTTGTTACTGACTATATGTGTCCCCCAAAATTCACATACTGTAGCCTGTATTTGGAGATGGGTTTCTAAGGAAGTAATTATGGTTAAATGACGCCATAAGGGTGGAGCCCTAATCTGATAGGATTAGTGTTCTTCCAAGAAGAGACACCAGAGAGTTCTATCTTTCTCCTTGCACATTTACTGAGGAAAGGCCATGTGGGGACAGTGAGATGGCAGCCATCTGCAAACCTGGAAAAGTGCCCTCACCATTTGCCAATCAACTGGAACCTGATTCCTGGACTTCTAACCTTCAGAACTATGAGAAATAAATTTCTGTTTTGAAAAGCACCCAGTCTATGGTATTTTGTTACAGCAGCCCAAGTACACTAACACAGATTATGATACTGAGAAGCAGAGTGTTGCTGTAATAAATACCTAAGCATCTAGAAGTGGCTTTGGAACTGGTTGATGGGTAGAGGCTGGAAGAGTTTGAGGTGCATGAAAGAAAAAGCCAAGATTGCCATGAAACAATTGTTGGTAGAAGTGTGGATATTAAAGACACTTCTCCTGAAGGCTCAGAAAGAATGAGGAGAGCTGGAGATTATGCCTTCATTTTCTTAGAGAATACATACATAATACTGAACTGAATGTTGGTGGAATGTAAAATCCATTGTGGTGAGGCCTCACAAGGAAATGAGGAACAGGTTATTGGCAATTGGAGAAAAGGCAACCCGTCTTATAAAGTGGCAGAGAAGTTGGCTGGGTTGTCTTCTAGTGTTTTTGTTTGTTTGTTTTTACTACAGAACTTGCAAGACATGAAACTGGTTATTTAGCTGGAGAGATGTCAAAACAAAATGTTCAAAGTGTGGCCCATGTCCTCCTGAATGCTTATAGTAAAATGGGAGACAAGAGAGATGAAGAAAAATTGTTAAGCACAAAGATACTAGAGTTAGAGTTTGAAAAATTCTCAGTCTGTCCCTATTCCAAAAAATGAGAAAGCACGTTCAGAAGAGGCCAGCGTTATTGCGACTTATTTCCAACCTCTAGTTTATCTGCCATCTTTCCATTAATCAACATAGTTGAGTTATAGCTGTTGATCCCACTGTGAATCCATTTGCTAACTTTATTAATCAACTTACACACCCTATATATTGCACTGCAGGATATTGCAATAGACATATACAAACACCTCTTGAAAATCTGTTCAGATCATTTATGATATTTCCTTGTTCTAGTTACTTATGTTGTTACTTGCATTCCATAAATTAGTATGTAATTTACTAGAGTGAATGTAAAAATTATGTCTGCCTGGCATTCTTTTCTTGGGAGGTACTTTTCCCTCCTCCATTTTATAACCATATCACTTGGTACATGTGTTTCAAGGGATGGGAATGACCCTACCCATTGTAAGGTTTTGAGGGAAAGGGAAGGGTAAAAGAAAGAGAGAGTTGGTGGCTCAACAGCAACACAGGTTTATTGAACAAAGACCTGCAGTGGGATAGGGGGGAGACACCAGCTAGTGCTGGAGCCCACCCCCACTTACAGACTGGGGTAATTATAGGTCCAGGCGGGAGAGGTCTGGGCTTTTTGGGAACTGGGGTGGGTGGTGTGGTTAGCTGCTGATAAGGGAGGAATTTCTTGCAGTCAGGTGGTTAGACCTGGCACTTGTCTGGCAGGATATTTCTCATGGCCGGAGCTCTAGTAGAATTTTCCACTCTGACCAGGGTCTGTGAAATGGTAAGGGTTTACAAGATGGCGCAGCTTGGGCTAACACCGCTGACCTTCTATGCCAAGCAGGTCTTATGAATGAGTCTCATTAGAATCCAGTCCTTCCTAGGGTCAGATGATTGGTGTGGGCATAGGCATATGATCTCAGCTGATTGTCTGGATCCATCCGTGACAGGAGCTGGAATACCTTTGAACTCATCAAGTCTGTGAGCCAGTGCACTTGACTCACAAGTGTATTGTAAGCCTCTCTACTCCCTCACCTTTTTTGTTTGGGTTAGTTTGAGTTAGGCATCTTTATTTTAGGTCTCTGTCTGTCCTTTCATCCTTTCATATTTATTATGCCTCATCAATTTTATTTTTGCTCCTTTTCTTCTTCTTCATTCTGGAAGAAGTTTTCAGATTTGTCCTGCATTTAACGTACCCCATTTTCTTTAATGCTGAGTTTTTCTCTTTTACCCTTGAAATCCATAGTATTCTTATCTATCTCTATTGTAATTTCTTTTGACTTCTCAGTTAGTGCTGTTGTTTCATAATCTCATATTTGATTTCATATTTAAGGAAGACCATATTTCCCTGAGTTGTTTTGAGTAGATAAGCAGACACTTTTTAAAATTTGCTTCTTTCCCTACATAGATGGTTTTGAAATTCTTGTTTTTTTTTCTGCACCTGGAGAACTCTGTTCTCTTTCTTTTATATTGTGGGATATTTCTATAGGTCTTTTCCATCCCACTTCTGTATATCCTCACTGAATGAGTTCTCATATATATTGGCTGGTGTTTGCTGGCAAACAACGGTAGGTAATAATAGCTTTGCTTCTCTTTAATACTCATCACCATTTGGTTGCTATTCAAAGTGCTTCTCTTAAATCATAATGTGAAATACTCAAAGACACAAATTTAGATTCAGAAAGGTTTACAGGAGTGTGCAGGCTCATCAGGGGAACTATGTCTCTTGATGTTTCCTTCCCTTTTGATACATTTGATTTGGCCATTGCTTCAGTGACTGACTGACTTTCTTTTTTTTTTCTCTTTTTTTGTGACAGAGTCTTGACTCTGTTGCCCAGGCTGGAGTGCAGTGGCACAATCTCAGCTCAACTTCAGTGACTAAATTTCTATACTTGACACTATAATAGTCCTTATTTCCTAGTACAAACTTGTCTTTTGTCTGGAATAGTTGAGTCTAGTCTTTGTCATTCTGTTTCCTACTTGGTGTTGTCAGTGCACAAATTCTGGGGCTCTCTCTAAGATCCCTGCGTTCAACTACTCATTTTCAGTTACAAAATAGAGGCTTTGCTGCTTGCTCCTCACCTGGTATACCATCACTCATTCCTCTAAGAAGTTCTTCTTATATGGTTTTTTTTTGGAGGCAGGATTTCACTCTGTTGCCCAGGCTGTAGTGCAGTGGCACGATCTTGGCTCATAGCAATCTCTTATCTCTCGGGCTTAAGTGATCCTTTTACTTAAGCCTCCTGAGTAGCCAGGACTAAAAGCATGCCACCACAGCCAGGTGATTTGTTTTTATTAATATTTTTAGTAGAGATGAGGGTGCTCTACTAATGCTACATTGTTCAGTCTGGTCTTGAACTTCTGAGTTCAAACAATCCTCCTGCCTCGGCTTCCCAAAGTGCTGGGATTTACAGGCGCGAGCCACTGCACCTGGCCTTTCCTATGTTTTTGTCAACATAGATTTTTTACTTGTGTGAGTTATCAATGGACCTCTGGTGATTTCATTTATTTTGGTTCCGTTAGAATATACCTAGCAGAAAATCTTCAGCATTTCTGCTCTAATATCCTTTATTCTAATATTGTTCTTTTTAAAGTAATTTCATATATATAATTTATATGTCAATTTTAATGGAGATCTATGAAGAATAACAGAAAATACTTTTTATGTCATCTGTGTACTTATTACAAATCGATTTTTAAAACTTTTCCTGTTTTGTAAGTGAATCATACTCATTACTATGTCTTATTTATTTATTTATCTAT
>NW_012115511.1:2473006-2500866 GCF_000951035.1 Colobus angolensis palliatus | reverse complement strand
CCTATCTGTCTACCTACCTACCTACCTGCCTATCTACCTACCTGCCTATCTATCTATCTATCTATCTGTCTGTCTGTCTGTCTACCTACCTACCTGTTTTGTAAGTGAATCATACTCATTACTATGTCTTATTTATTTATTTATCTATTTATTTATTTATTTATTTATTTATAAGAGAGTCTCTGTTGCCCAGGCAGCAGTGCGGTGGCATGATCTCAGTTCACTGCAGCCTCCGCTTCCCGGGTTCAAGCGATTTTTCTGCCTCAGCCTCCCAAGTAGCTGGAACTACAGGTGCCCGCTGCCATACCTGGCTAATTTTTTTTTTTTTTTTTTAGTAGAGTCAGGGTTTCACCATATTGACCAGGCTGGTCTTGAACTCTTGACTTTACGTGATCCACCCACCTTGGCCCCACAGAATGGTGGGATTACAGGCATGAGCCACCATGCCTGGCCTATTATATTTAGATTTTTTTTTTAATTATACTTTAAGTTCTGAGGTACATGTGTAGAATGTGCAGGTTTGTTACATAGGTATACAGGTGCCATGGTGGTTTGCTGCACCCATCAACCCATCATCTACATTCGGTATTTCTCCTAATGTTATCGCTCCTCCACAACCCCCCGACAGGCCCCAGTATGTGATGTTTCCCTCCCTGTGTCCATGTGTTCTCATTGTTCAACTCTCATGTATGAGTGAGAATGTGTGGTGTTTGTTTTTCTGTTCTTGTGATAGTTTGCTGAGAATGATGGGTTCCAGCTTCCTCCATGTCCCAGCAAAGGACATGAACTCATCCTTTTTTATGGCTGCATAGTATTCCATGGTGTATATGTGCCATCTTTTCTTTATCCAGTCTATCTTTGATGGGCATTTGGGTTGGTTCTTAATGATACTGAATGTTTTTTCTAATTTCTTAAATATTTGTATATAGTGAGTTGTATATATGTTCTTTATGGCTGTGTGAGTCTTCTTAAGAACTCTTTGTAGATTGATAACATTATGCCCAACTTATATTTGTTTTAACTAGTCTTTCTCTGTTTGTGTTTTAATTTTGTTTTTACTGTGTCAAATATTATGTTTAAGTATCAAAATTAATAATTTTTCTTTCATGACCTCTTTTGTTGTGTTTCTGCTTTAAAAGTATTTGCCATCCTAAAATCTAAAAATGGATCTCTTTTGCATGAATTTTTATGATTTCACATTAAATTATTTTATATTTTTATTTCTCCTCTTTTAAATAAAACAAATTATGTTCCTAATTCCTTGAGTGGATTATTTATTTAGGAATTTAGCAAAATATACTTATAATAGTGTGATTGTATTGTTTTCACTACTCTTTTAAGATTTTCAAAGCCTTTATAAGCATTATCCCATTAATTCACATAATACCTTTTTGGGTTAGGTAATAACTGTGATCAGGGTTCCACATAATGTTTTTAGAAAATCTCTAGAATGAATAAAGCTTAATTTTGTCAATAAAACATTTATAAGCACTCTTTAATGACTAGCTGACATCACATTTAGAGTTTGGTTAAAAACAGTTGTATTTAATGGCAACTTTGCCAACTTATCTATGGTTTTGTCTTCATTTTTTAATCTGTGGAAAATTTGCTACTCTTGTATGGCTTTCTCAAATGATATAGGTGGATTATTATTGAAGAAACAGAGAAGAGTTTAAAGTTTAGATTGGTGGTTCTCAACCCTAGCTGCACATTAGAATTACCTGAGAAGCTTTTAATGCAAAGTTAATGTTCAAGTTTCACCTCCAGAAATTAATATTTAATTGTTCTTTGGTGTTGCTGGGCATTAAGAGTTTTGAAAAAGCTTCATTATGCACCTATGGTAGAAAGTTATTATTTTACATCAATGGTTTTCAAAGTGTGATCCCCAGTTTTGCTGCATCACATGAGAACTTGAGATGTAATGAAATGTAAATTATCAGACAACGTCTCAATCTGTCTGCTTTTTTTCATAAGAATTTTTTGTTCAGAGATAATTGTGGATTCACATGCAATTGGAAGAAATAATACAGAGATCCATTTTCACCAGTTTTGCATACACTTGTGTGTTTGTGTGTGTATATTTACTTCTATACAGTTTTTTTTTTTTTTAGTATATGTGCTGCCGAAGTGAGCACTACAATCTTTTTTTTTTTTAATGTTTTATTTTAGATTCAACAGTACATGTGCAGGTTTGGTATATAGGTAAGTTGTGTGTCACTGGGATTTGGAGCACAGAGTATTTCGCCACGCAGGTACCCAATAGGTATATTTTCAGTCCTCTCCCTCCTCCTTCCCTCTATTCTCAAGTATGCCCTGGTGTCTGTTGTTCCCTTTCTTGTATCCATATGTACTCAATGGTTAGCTCCCACATATAAGTGAGAACATGGCAGTGTTTGGTTTTCTGTTTCTGTGTTAGTTTGCTTCGGATAATGGTCTGTAGTTCTGTAAGTACATGATTCATTTTTTTTTATAGCTGTGAAATATTCCATGCTTTATCCAGTCTACCACTGATGGGCATTTAGGTTGATTCCATGTCTTTGTTATTGTGAGTAATGCAATGAACATATGCGTGCATGTGTCTTTATGGTAGAATGACATATGTATTCCTTTGGGTGTACACCTAATAGTGTGATCAGTGGGTAGAATGGTATTTCTGTTTTGTGTTCTTTGAGAAATTGCCAAACTGCTTTCCACACTGGCTGAACTAACTTGCACTCTCATCAATAGTGCATAAGTGTTCCCTTTTCTCTACAACTTTGTCAGCATCTGTTAGTTTTTGACTTTTTAATAATAGCCATTCTGACTGGTGTGAGATGGTAACTCATTGTGGTTTTGATTTGCATTTCGCTAATGATTAGTGTTGTTTAGCACTTTTTCATATGCTTATTGGCCACACATATGTCTTCTTTTGAAAAGTATCTGTGTCTTTTGCCCACTTTTTAATGGGGTTGTTTTCAGATGTCTACTATCACTAAAGTCAAGATACGGGATACAACAACAATCTGTGTTTCACTAAGTTTTCAGGTGACTGGCATGGCTAAGGTTTGAGAACTATTTAAAAAATAAGACTAGAAGAGCAGGAACAGACTTTTTTTTCCCCCAAAAGGGTTAGTCTAAATACGCAAAGGATACTCATAGACCAGCAGCATAGATCTCACCCAGGAGCTTCATATTACCATAGAAACTTAGGTCCCATCTTGGACCTAATGAATGAGAATTCACATTTTAACGGTATCCTCAGATAATGTGTGTGCACATTGAAGTTGAAGGGTACCTGACTAAGGGTTAAAAAAAAAAAAAGGCAAGCAAACAAAAACAACTAAATCAGTTTTCCAAAATTGGGTTCAAATATTTATTCTCACAGTAAATACCTTTCACAGTGAAGATAATTTGTCTTTTAATAAAGATAATTTTAGTGTTTAAGCAAAACTAATATCATTTTCTGTGCTTTACATCTCATTTTAGGGTCATTATGTTGTGATTTTTTGCTGATGGAGTTGGATTCTTAAAGAAACCATATAGATATGCAAGTTGATATTTTCTATCAATTAGTATTAATATTATACCATCTTAAGTACCAAAAATATGACAAGTATCATCAGTTTCATCAACATCAAACTTAAATGTGTCTGAATTTTTTCCCCAACTTTTTTTTCCACATGTCACTTACTTCTGATGAAATTGGATGTACTGGGTTTCAGGTTGCTGTTGTAGTTCATTTGGTAACTATCATTATTTTCTGCTTTCATTTTTATGGCATTTGGTTTGAGAGTCTGAGAAAGAATTTTAAAGAAAAAGTGCAACATTGAGAAAAACAGACAAGAGACAAGGAAGTAGCCTTTTTAATAGATAGATGTATTAGTTTTGGCTATTTTCCAATTCTGTTTTGCCTCCGCCCCAACAAGTAATAAATGAACACATTTATAATTCTTTATCTTCTTCCCTTCCTTCTTTTCACACTGCGTAAGGTGGAAGGGAGTTTCTGGCTTACCCAGGGGAAGAGTAATGTTAAATGACTTCAAAGAGGTGCAGAAGGCTAAATAAGAATTTGTGAGGTGGATTTATTGGTTGCAGGGCAGTAGAATACAGAATTCAGTGCCGATAGTTCAAATTGAGTTTATTACGTACAACAGTGTGGGCAGAGGGCAAAGAAGGGATGGACGGAAAGATGGGAAAAGCAGGGATCTATCACGTCGCCATAGAGCCAAAGGGCCAAGAAGGAAATGTACTTCCTGGAGCCCAGTAAGGGAACTGTGGAGGAGAGGCCACCTGATTAAAGCTATAGTCATGGAGGAAGCTACCTGACTGCTTCTTGAGATACAGTGCCTACATGAGAGGGAGCCACAAATAAATTCTTCTATCTCTTTTTCTTCCCAGAGGTGAAATCTAATGAAAAATTGGCTGGGTATTGCAGTTTGTGCGGTCACTGTCAAGAGCACTGAACAGACTAGAGAAGGCTGAGGATGGATGGAGTTTGGGGGTATAAAATAAAATAACCAGGAGATCAGAGTGGAATGCAATTCCAAAGAGAATGAATATTATGTGTATGCACAGAAATGCCAAAGAGTGGCAACTGTGGGAATAATGAGGAATATAGGAAGGGGAAATGTGAAAGCAAAGTAGTAGCAGGAGATGAGGCTGGATACATGATAATAATAATAGTTAATACTTTGGTGCCAAGCACGTGGCTAAATAGTTTACATAGTTTCAGTCTGCACATTATTATGAGGTTGGCCCTATCATGTAGCAATTATGACTTTTGTTCACAAATGCATATGCAATTTTTTTTTTCTTACATTGACTCAGATGTCATTCTGAGCCTTTACCTCATATTGGGAAATTGTACCTCAGTCATTGGTTTGGCTCCTGCCTTCTCCATAGAGTTCCGTAAAACTCCAGATTTGCAGGGTGACCAGATAAACAGGGAAGGACTCTAATCTCTAGGCCACCAGATTCTGCCTACCTCCTCCTCGTTACTGATAGTGGTCACTTGAAATTCCTGGATTCTTGAGCCATGGGAAGGACATTGGAGCATTTTCAAAGGCTGTGAGCCCCAGTGGGTTAGGTGTCCACTCCCTTTGTACCTTTTGGTTTATCATTTCGAATGTCATAAACTTGTCAGAATCTTTTCATAATTTACTTAGGAGGTTTATAATATCTCATTAATCTTTCAGACATTTATGTCAATCAAAACCTATGACAATTTCTTACTATTATGTTTTGTAACCTATTCTACTTTTGGGCAATATTAACCATGTGTGCTCCTTAGAGATTGTGAGATGTTCCCTTTTACAATCAACCCTTTTGAGCAGGAGTTGGCAAACTTTTTTGGTAAGTAGCCATATAGTCAAGAATTTAGGCTTTGCAGGCCAAGAGGCAAAACTGAAGATATTATGCAAATATTTAAGCAATAAGAGAGGAAAACATCTCACAGAATTTTAAGTGATTAAATTAAAAAATATAAAAATAATAAAACAGATTTACTAGTGAGAAGAATGGAATTCTTTTTTGGGGAGGATTATATTTCACTTCATTCAGGTGTAAAATTAGTGTTCCCTATAATTAGAATTGATTTCAAATGTTTATCTCTTACTGCTGATCTGTAATAAGAATTTACATATTTCATCTTTGAAAATGTCTTTTCACGCAGAAAGGTGCTGCCAAGTAGTGATATCAATCCACAGCATATGATTTAAATTGAGCATATTCATTGCCTGGAAGGCATTTCTAGAATTTATTAGACTTTTCTCTTGATATTTTCCTTTTACATGTCATTACATTGCAGATTAATCACTTCCAATTGAAAATTAGGTGGAAATTCCTCAATTGCTCCATTAAATGGATTTTGAAATATGGAAATTTCCTTTGTGCTTGCATCAAGGTCTGAAGAACACTGTTGTAGCTTGAGCTCAGAAAATATATCCGCTCCAGATTCATGTGGGAATGGAAATCTCACTTTTTGTTTTATCTTCTGACAGCGCAGGAAGTATATAAAACAGCTTGGCATAACTTGTGATTCAAACAACATTAGTTGTCATCAAAATGACTTTACCGTCATAAAAGTTTTGCATGTAAATGCTGTTTTGCCTTGAAATTTTAGATTGAATTCATTAAACATATTGTCAAATCCACAGGAAAATCTAATTTCCAAAGCTATTTAGTGCTCAGTGATAGTGGTTGAGGATGGATTTTCTTACTTAGAAAAATTTCATTCTTGATCCTGAGCTCAAACACCACACCTAAGTTTATCCCTATTACAGGCATGGAAGTGCTGTGTGGTGGGGTGAGTCAGAATATTAAACTTCTATTTCTGAGAAAACTTCTGGGACTAAGTAACTAAGCCTATCAGAGCAAAAAATGTTTTCTGAAAAGTACCTGCTGATGAATAATATGATGAATAACCATAGGCTTTGAACACCTTCCTCTGCAAATTTGTCCAAGTCACTCTCTGCTCCACACGTAACTTTTTGCCACTCTAAATTGTAACACATTTTGGCAGATTCCACTTAAGTTGTTTTGAATTCGTGTTTCCTTAGTTTCTTTGAAAATGCTTGTTTGTAGTTGTTCTGTGCAGTCTATTCATAGAAACTAAATCTTCAGCCTCTTCAAAATCGGTACTGACTCCTTGAAAGAACAACTGAGCAGTACCCATCACATCTGTTAGCTTATCAAAAGCCGAGGAAAACCACGCAAAATCATTTGCCTTATTTTCAAATTGACTATTGATACTGCTCCCAATGTCTTCAACTCTTTGAACAACTGTTTTTACCGAAAGATTAATACTTCTAAACAAATTTATTTTCTCTGGACACATTTCTTTAGCTGCTGTCATCAGACACAATTTAAAATAACTCATCACTGGTAAATGGTTTTGTTTGCTTGGCTCAAAAATGAGCCACTCAGAAACTCACTTTCGTTGCAGTCTTGTTTTTATTTTTCAATTTTTGTGATTAAATTCTGCTGTTTTAAGATACTCTATTTTATATTTTATAATTTTTCTGACTATTGCTTTCCTATGAGTTGGGAATATTTTTATCAGTACCCAATTTGGCAGTTACTGTCTCCCTTTAGCACAGCTATAATGTCATTACATAATAACCAAAATGGTTTGTCATCTAATTTAATCTAAAAAAATTCATTTTCCAACATATGCCAAAATATGGCATGATGGAGTCCATTTGTCTTCCCTTTTCTTCTTTTGACGTGATTGGTATATATTGGGAAGATTAAAAAAATGTGACCCGACAACATGGGTGACACTGTCGATTTTGTTGAGTTATGATTGTGTCACTGTGATTTGTGGTGCACCAAAATGTGCAAAGCAATGAGCATGAGAATGCGACATGTGGTCTCGGTCACAACTACTCACTTCTGCTGATGTGTAGGGCAAAAGTAGCCATAGATGTAAACAGATGAATGTGGCTGTGTTTCAATAAAACTTTATTTATGGACACTGACATTTCAATTGCATGTAATTTTCGTGTATCATGAGATATTTTTCTTTTGATTTTTAGAAATTTTTCTTTTTTCATTTTTCCTTTTTCTTCTTTGTCTTTTTAAAATCTTTTTTTCATCTTCTTTTGATTTTTTTAACCATTTAAACATGTAAAGAATATTCTTAGCTTATGGGTCATCCAAAAATGGGCAGCAGGCTGAATTTGGCCAGTAGGACATTGTTTGCTGACCCCTACTGTTGAGAATCATTGATCTATCATCAGCAGAATGTCAAAGACACCAAAAATAGGTCCTGCTTTAAGACTTGGCACCTAAGAATAGGAGACTTGGCTATCTTGTTTCCCATTAAATCCTTAGCATATAGATGCCCAATAAGTAGTTTTGAATAAGGCAGTTATAGAAAACTTCTGGCACATAATAAAACTAAAGGATCTGTTCCATGAATGAAATGAATAAATGATTTGCTGTCTGTCCTACACAATACATGAGAGCTTAAAGATGATGGGTTAAAAATAAATTGTTTAATCTGAGAGAGTTCAACAATAGGGAGAGGTTGTCCCTGGAAAGCATGAAGTGTTTAGTAGCTGGGAATCATTATGGCCAGGTTATTAAATAATAATAGCTGGAGAGCACATTATTTTGGGTAATGAAGTTGTGAGAGGAGTATAGAGACAAACACAACCCTCTGTAGGCTATTTCTGTGAGGCTCTTTATAACTAAATTGCTTTGAAAAGTTATTCAGAGGGCCAGGTGCAGTGGCTCACACCTGTAATGCCAACACTTTGGGAGGCCTGCGGTGGGTGGATCACCTGAGGTCAGCAGTTTGAGACTAGCCTGGCCAACATGATGAAACCCCGTCTCTACTAAAAATACAAAAAATTAGTCGGGTGTGGTGGCACACGCCTGTAATCCCAGCTACTTGGGAGGTTGAGGCAGGAGAATTGCTTGAACCTGAGAGGCGGAGGTTGCAGTGAGCCAAGATCATGCCCCTGCACTCCAACCTGGGCAACAATAGTAAAATTCCATCTCCAAACAAACAAACAAGAAAAACACACACCAAAAACAAACAAACAAAAAAACAAAAAACAAAAAACCAACAAGGCTGTTCATAGAAAATGACAGAATTTTCAACAAAGAAATAACTTAAAGCCAAAGAAGCTAGTAGCCAATTGCATTTTCCAGGAGGATGAACTCCATGTTAGGGTATTTTAACTATTTAACAGGCTAGACTGTTTATACAACATCCTCCAAGTTATGTATACTTCCAGGCATGTGTTATATCTCTCAGGTATAGGTAACTGTGGGAAATATGATTGTTAGCCAAAGATACATTTTACACTGTGTTTATAAACTCACTTAGATTGCATGCAAATAAAGAATTTGGCAAGCTTTTAGTCATCACTTTTGGCATGGGGCTGTTCCCTGGATATGCACTGTTTTATCAACTCAGAGGCATTTCTTATTCCAGTAGCCTTAATTTCATGTTCTGTCATTTATGTATGTGTGTATATATGTATGTATGTTTTTGAGACAGAGTTTTATTCTTGTTGCCTAGGCTGGAGTGCAATGGTGCTATCTCACCTCACTACAACCTCTGCCTCCTAGGTGCAAGCCATTCTCCTGTCTAAGCCCCCGAGTAGCTGGGTTTACAGACACGTGCTGCCACGCCTGGCTAATTTTTATATTTTTAGTACAGGTGGGGGTTTCATCATGTTGGTCAGGCTGGTCTCGAACTCCTGACCTCAGGTGATCTGTCCACCTCGGCCTCCCAAAGTGCTGGGATTACATGTGTAAGCCACCGCGCCCAGCCTGTTCTGTCATTTAGTAGAGTAAGGTTGGACCTGACATGGCAATATCAGTACAAGTGTCATGGTAACTCTTGTTTTCCCCCATGATACAAGAGTAGAGGTATACCCACCCAAAGGAAGGGTATAAAGAGAATGATTGTCAAACTGCCTTTCTCACATCCTAACTGTGGTGTTGTTGGCAAGGTGTTTACCCTTCTGAACCTTCATTTCTTCCCCTGAGAAGCTGTAATATGATTTACTTTAGAGCTAGATTGTGGAGATTAAATGAGACAACATGTGTCAACTGCTTAGTACGGTGTTGGAGAATAGAAATGGTAGCTATTATTTACATTAAAATGACAGATTTTATACTTTAATATTTAAAAATTTAAAATGATGAGATGACTGTTGTCTCTGCATAATACAAGCTCATTATGGACAGTTTTATTGGTACCTACTTACAAATGTTAGACAGATGACCTGCAGCCTTTTATGACCCACTGCATAGCCCATGAGTCTGCTGTGCATGTGTGTGCAAGATTTTTTTTTTTTTTGAGACAGTCTCTGTCACCTAGGCTGGAGTGCAGTGGCACGATCTCGGCTCATTGCAACCTCTGCCTGCCAGGTTCAAGTGATTCTCCTGCCTCAATCTCCCAAGTAGCTGAGATTACAGGCACCCGCCACCACACCTGGCTAATTTTTGTATTTTTAGTAGAGACAGGGTTTTGTCATGTTGCCCAGGCTGGTCTAGAACTCTGGATTTCATGTGACCCGCCCTCCTTGGCCTCCCAAAGTGTTGGGATAACAGGCATGAGCCACTGCACCCAGCCTAAGATTTTTTTTAAAGTACCATTTTTCTTCTATTCTGCCTTTGTTTGAAGAGGGTTAATGCAAATTTTGTTGAGATTTGTGAGAAGGAATACAATTCATTCATTGATTTATTGATTCATGATTTCAACAAATGCTGAGTACCAACAGTGTGCCAAGCGGTGGGTCCACAGTGAAGAACAAGAAATTGCCTTTGCCCCTAAGCAGCTCACATGCACCTAGGGAGAAAGTGAAGGTGGTGATGGATGCAGTAACAGAGTTAAGTGCATTGTGATATGGCCATGCATGGAAGGCACTCCTAACCCCGTTTTGGGAGACTTGAGATTTCTTAGAAGTAAAATATCCATTGAAAGCAGGTGAGGCAGAGATGAAGGGATTGGACTAGCATGAGAGGGAGCAGTGAACGTAACTGGAGAGGTTTCTAAGGGCTTTGTAAACCATGTTATGAAATGCAAACACTATCCTAAGGGCAGGAGAGAGATGCTGAAATGTTTTAGGTACTCAAAGACATTTGTGTTTAGAAATATTAATCAAAATTTGACAATAGTGTGGAACCAGCAAAGATTGTGGGCCAGGAGACCAGTTAAGGGGCTGTTGCAGTACTCCAGGTGCAAGGAAATGGTGGTTATGGGGATGAAGAGACAGTAAACAGGTTCAAGATCTATTAAGGAGTTAGAACTGATATTGCTTGGTCAATAATTATTAGTGTGAATGTTGAAGGAGTAGACAATGATTCTCAGGTGTTTTACCTCAGCCACTGGGGGAGATGTTATTAGGAAAGACTAGAGGAGGAGTAGGTTGTGTCTGGAGAAATGGGGGAATGATGACTTGACTTGTAGACTTTGATTTTTCTAGTGTTATGGGTGCTTCAAATGGAGATCCTCTTAAATATCTGCAGTTTAGGAAAGGTATTCTTGTATGAGTTCAGTTTCCCAGTCAGCAGTCTGCCCTTTAGGATACCAACAGGCAGCTCAGTCCTCAAAAAGACAGAAAATTCGGCCGGGTGCGGTGGCTCACCCCAGTAATCTCAGCACTTTGGGAGGCCGAGGTGGGTGGATCATGAGATCAGGAGATTGAGACCACCCTGGCTAACACAGTGAAACCCCGTCTCTACTAAAAATACAAAAAATTAGCCGGGCGTGGTGGCGGGCACCTGTAGTCCTAGCTACTCGGGAGGCTGAGGCAGGAGAATGGAGTGAACCCGGGAGATGGAACTTGCAGTGAGCAGAGATTGTGCCACTGCACTCCAGCCCGGTGACAGAGCGAGATTCCATCTCAAAAAAAAAAAAAAAAAGAAAATTCAAACACTCTAGGAAGAAGTGATTCAAATTTCAACAAAAATTTCAGTGTTGTTTTAATTTAAAAAGTAACATTTTGTGGTTTACTGTATTGTTTTGGTATTTGGATTTTTGAATAATAAAGGCAGTGGTAACTGGAGATACAGACTTGGGAGTCACTGGCATAAAGATAACAATTGAAGTGATTGAGTGAGATCTCAGGGAGGGATCAAAGAGCAGTCATGTTTTTTGTTTTTTTTTTCCTGACGGCACTTTGGAATCACATGGGGATCTTATGAAATATCCTGATGCCTGAGACCCATCCCCAGAGATTCTGATTTAATTGCTTTAGGGTGGCCTGGGCCAAAGTTTGAGAAGCACTGGCTTAGAGCAAGAAGAAATTACAGGAAAGAATGTGGGGGGATCACAATATTTAAGTGTCAATCCAGAGAGGAATGTAATACAGGTAGGCGGCCAAGGATTTGAGGAAAGAAAACCCTTTAGAACATCAGGTGTAGCTGCATGTTCTTGATTCAGATAATTAAGAAGTTCAACCATGCCTGGCGCAGTGGCTATTGCCTGTAATCCCAGCACTTTGAGAGGCCGAGGTGGGCGGATGACCTGAGGTCTGGAGTTTGAGACCAGCCTGACCAGCGTGGCAAAACCCTGTCTCTACTAAAAATACAAAAATTAGCTGGGTGTGGTGGCACATGTCTGTAGTCTTAGCTACTCAGGAGGCTGAGATAGGAGAATCATTTGAACCCAGGAGGCAGAAGTTGCAGTGAGCCGAGATGGTGTCCCTGCACTCCAACCTGGGTGACAGAGCGAGACTCCATCCCCCGTCAAAAAAAAAAGAAAAAAAAAGGTAGTTCAACCAGCCAACCCACCAATCAATATAATCCTTCAGTGTCTCCATCATCATCAACTTGCTGTGATTAAAGGTTCTGGTGTAAGTCAGCATGCTAGAAAAGAAGGTTTGGGTAAAGGTATAGGTATACATAGTTATTTTTCTCTTTGACAGTACTATATAGCTGTAAGTATTAATACTGATTATATCCAACATAGAAGGAAAGTTGAAATTGGAAGTATAAGTTTGGAAACAATAATATAATTTTAAAAATTGAAATAAAATGATACAATTTATATATTATAAAAATTAGTCCTTTGAAATGTACAACTCAGTGGTTTTTTGTATATTCACAAGTTTGTACAGCTATCTTTACTATCTAATTTTGGAAAAAAATGTAGTCTTGATCTGTATGGTATTATTAGAATGTGGCTTTTAGCCATTTTATTTGTAAACTGCCTTGTCTCATAGTATATGAAATAGATCTAATTTTAAAAATCAGAAGGAAAAATGCTAACAGAAAAATCCCTCAATACCAAAACCCCCAATAACAACCCATTTTTAAAATGGCTGGCACTGAGATATTCACTAAAAGTATATGAACTTGCTAAACAACACCCTGTCCCCCTCAAAAAACACTTAATTTTTTTTTCTAAAAAAAGAAATGTTATTTTACTTCTGTTAAAGGAAAACCAGCACCACTTGCCATAAATAGTAGGTAAGAGCAAAAAGAAATGTAATAGAAATTAATGCGATATTTAACTAAGGCAAACACATCTGTCCTTAGCTCTCAAATCTCTCTTTTTATTTCCTCTTTTTTCCATCTCTGCTGCCCAACCACGTTCTGTTATCTAGAGAATACTGCAGACTCTCATTCTTGTCTCTCTGCTTCCACTCTTGCCTTTCAAGCATCATGTCACCCAAATGATTCAAGAATGAAGACCCAGTCCTTAACCTGGCCTTCGTGGCGCTTGCCATCTGTCCTCACAGCCTCTCCATCCCTACCTCCCACCATTCTCCTCCTCCTTCATGGCACTCCAGGCAAACCACTTGCTTTCATTTCCTAGATGAGTCACTCCTCTTCTAGCCCCTAAGCCTTTGCTCCTGCCACATTTCCATCTCCCTAGAGCACTTCCAGCACCCCTTCACCTAGGCAATACTTACTTATCCTCCAGATTTTGTCTCTATTGTCGCCTCCGAAAATCTTCCTTGACCTCATACTTCCTGCTTTTCCCTCCTAAGTCAGATCTCACATTATAACCTTTTAGTCTATACTTATTTTTTTGTGTGTGATTGTTTATTGTTCTTTTTCTTTTTCTTTTTTTTTTGAGACAGAATCTTTCACTGTTGCCTGGGCTGGAGCACAGTAGCCAATCTTGGCTCACTGCAACCTCTGCCTCCCAGGTTCACGTGATTCTGCTGCTTCAGCCTCCCTAGTAGCTAGGATTACAGGTGCATACAACCACACCTGGCTAATTTTTTTGTATTTTTTTGTAGAGACAGTGTTTCACTATGTTGGCCAGACTGGTCTCGAACTTTTGACCTTGTGATTCCTCCACCTTGCCCTCCCAAAGTGCTGGGATTACAGGCATGAGCCACTGCACCCTGACTATTGTTCATTATTAATATCTGAAAGTTCTTCTTTTACACAGAGGCTGATATGATCACTGCATAGACTTGGAATCTTTTGTCTGCAGTTGCCTCAAGCTCAGATTTCAAGTACAAAGCATCTTCATTGAACGTATACCTAGGTTTGAAACTAGTTTTGACTCTAAGTTACCACTACTCTGAACTAGGAGTGAAACCTCATGAAATGAAAGGAAGTCCATTTTCCTAGGATGTACTGATTTTCAAATTTGGCTGATTTTCAGAGTCATCTGGAGGCCCTTTCAACATGCAAATTCCTGGGCTTTAGGCTTATTCAATTACAACTTTTGGCCAGGTGTGGTGGCTGACACACCTGTAATTCCGGCACTTTGGGAGGCCGAGGAGGGTGAATCACCTGAGGTCAGGAGTTCGAGACCAGCCTGGCCAACATGGCAAAACTGCATCTCTACTAAAAATACAAAAAATAGCTGGGCATGGTGGCAGGTGCCTGTAGTCCCAGCTACTCGGGAGGCTGAGGCAGAAGAATCGCTTGAACACAGGAGTCGGAAGTTTCAGTGAGCTGAGATCATACCATTGCACTCCAGCCTGGGTAACAGAGCAAGACTCTTATCTTCCCCCCCGCAAAAAAATTATAACTTTTGAGTGGGGATCGAGTGTATTTTTAATTAGTTTTCCAGGTGGTTCACATGCAGTGAGATTAGTACTAAATAGATGGCAGAGAGGCATTTGGGAACTAATACTTCAACAAATTTGGCAAAATTCTTGTTGTAACTGTCTTCCCTCTGCTTTGGAAGTGGAGTGGAAGTTGGCAGTGAAGTAGACTATTATTATAGATTTCTCTGGCATTTGTGGGAAGAAGATGGCTTCTAAATTGAGTTTTTCTTGAAGAAACGGACTCCTAGTTATGTCTACCATTGTTTTCCTATCATTTTTTCCTTTTCACACATCAAATATTCTATTCTTCTTCTGACTTCCCACACCCATGACTGCAGGAGCTTGATGTATAACAGCTTAAAACATATACATTTATGTGTGGCCCCTTATGGAATATTATAATGGGCTGTTGCAAGAAGGAAGGAAGTTGAGTACAACAGTGATTCTGCCCCAGCTCTAAGAAGGGGGAGGGTGCAGGCATCAGTCCCAGTTATAACACTTAAGAGACATATAAAGGTTAAATCCAATCTGGATTAGGATTAATATCAGAGATTCCAGTTGACATGGGCAGGAAATGGTAGTAGAATTATTGGATGGAAGCCACAGAGAATAAAATGGGCCTGTGGATTAGGAGTCCCAGCAAAGTTTATTCAGTTGCAATAGATCCTAGGTCCCTACTGAATGTGTGAGTGAGTATTTTGATAGGTCATGGAAAGGAGAAAAGAAACTGGTAGCATCTAGCAGCATTTCAGGGCTCTGGCAAGATTAGTGAGGTTTATGGTCAGGCTGTAGTGCTGGTGGGGAATGGGAGTATGATACTGGAGAGAAGACTTCCAGTTTGAGGTCTCATGGTTCATGCCATAGATGCTATTGCGGCTACTTTGTATTAGAGAAAAATGAGACACTCTGGTTATGTTAGATCCTTGGTTTAGGGCAGTATGTAAATATCCAAGTTTACCCACTAGTGGGAATGTGCATTTTGATCTACTGCCAGGGTCAGTTCTCACTGTCAATCCATGAGCGAAGCATAACTTTCTACTAAAGTTGTCTCATCATATCTGTGTTCCCTTTCTCTCAGTTTAATTAGTAAAGAATGCCTAGAAAAGGGAGGCAAAAAAGAAGGAAGAAAATAAAAATAAGTTTTGCAAAAGCCAGGGAAGGATCCGTTTTGAGGGAGAATGAGTCTTCACGGGAGATCTGTGGGGCCCTGTGGTGTAGCTGCTCCTCTCTACACATGTATTTTCTTAACTCTGCCGAACCTGGAGGATCAGGAGTGATTTCCCCCAAAAGGTGTAATTGCTGATCCCCCCATATGAAGTTGGTTGCTTTGTGTGTAACTGAGGCTATAGAAGGAAAAACATACCTAGAGATCCTCACTTGCAGAGGTTCTTTTCACAATGCTTAGGATGGGTTTGGAGGGCAAAGGAGAGAGAGAGAGAAAGTGGGGAAGAGAGAGAATGGGGAACAGAGAGAGAGATGGAGGGAGAGAGACATTTAAATGTTAAATCTGGTATCTCTTGGTTTTAAGATTTGGAAGGATTTCCTCTTTTTGTTTTTGTTTTTTTTTTGCTTTACAGCGTTTTCTAAATATTTCTACATTTTTTATGTATTACTTCTTAGTAAGAGAAAAGTATTTTTATAAAGCACTTTAACTGCTATTTGCATTTGTGGAAAAATATGAGTGCTATGTGCTTTAAACTAATAACAACAGGTTTAGTGTTCATTTATTGAGTACCTATGGTGTCTCAAGCCCTTCATCTTAGTTAACTCTCAGTACTGTTGTGCAGGATATATAGTTGGAGGAACTAATGCTCAGAGATATTACATGACCTGGCTAGACTCATGTAACTAATGGTTCAGAGCTAGATAGTCCCAATTCCAAAGACCATGAGTGTTTCTTTCATGCTAAATGTTTTTACTCATATGAACATTCAGAAAAAAATGCCAGAAAGGAAGAGTCCATTTTGACCAGTTCTCATCTGTTTCTAAACCAGTTTTCTCTCACTTTCTCTCTTTTTTCTTAGTTATTGAAAAGTTTTTTTTTTTGCCGTATAAATGCTCAGATTGGTTGCTTTCCGTGACTACAAAAGTTACATAGAGTACAGGATGAGCCAGAAACAATAATAATAATAATAAAAAAAGCTTTGTGTTTGTGTTTTGTTTGTTTGATTTCTCATTTTTATTACTCCCATAGCTGGTGAACACATCGTAATTGGTGGCGTCAGGTGAGGGAAGAGTCGGAAAGATTGACTGTGCGATAGAAAATTGGTTACTAACCATCAGGAAATGCAGCTGTGGAGTCCGGTTAAGGCAACACATTGTTTTTTGTACACTTCAAGTTCCTAAAAATATTTTTAAATAACAGAGAAAACAAATTCATTACATTGTGGTTTTTCTACTGCTGCTAACTGAGCAGATTTGGGAGCTTTTGAAAATATTGTACATTGTGTAAAAATATTACAAAGAAATCTTAGCTTTGCACCAGAGATTCATTAAATTTAGCATTTTTAGAAGATATTTTCAGTCATTAAAGACTTTTGGTATTATTTCCTTATTGTCTTAATTGTCACTGTTCAATTACAATTAACATCAATATTGTTCTCATCTTCAAAAAGATTACAGAGAAACTTTCACTTCATTTCCTGATATAGGAAGGAGAGAATCTTCTGATTTTCTCCCGTCTGATTTAAAAATTATGTTCACAGGAAATTCTTCCTAATCCTTTTAAGTAAACAAAAGGTATAATTATTGCTTTGGATGTATGTATATACATCTCGAGTACACACACACGTGTAAAAATAGTCTAGGCTGAGGAGGACAGAGTGTTATTTAAAAAATCAGGATTACGAAACACATACTCCAAATGAGAGCCAGGGTTGTGTGTTTTTGACATGTTTTGTCATTGTTTGAGACTTGTTTGAGGTTTATTTATTTTTTATTTTATTATTATTTTTTTGAGATGGAGTCTCGCTCTGTCGCCCAGACTGGAGTGCAGTGGCGCCATCTCGGCTCACTGCAAGCCCCGCCTCCCAGGTTCACGCAGTTCTCCTGCTTCAGCCTCCCAAGTAGCTGGGACTACAGGCGCCCGCCACCTCGCCTAGTTTTTTGTATTTTCCGGAGAGACGGGGTTTCACCGTGTTAGCCAGGATGGTCTCCATCTCCTGACCTCGTGATCTGCCCGCCTCGGCCTCCGAAAGTGCTGGGATTACAGGCGTGAGCCACCGCGCCCGGCCAAGGTTTATTTTTTTTAAGGTTTGTTTTTGTATTATATATTTTTTGACGCTCTTCCTCTTTTCTTCCAAGTCCAGTAATGGAATAAGAGTTGAAAAGCTGAAAATTTCATATGGAGATGACCTCTGTGACTTCATCTGTCAGGTGTCAGTGTCTTTATTAGTCATCTAGAATTCTGAAGACTGATTGAGGCCATTGCAAAATGTACTGCAGATCTTAGACCCTACATCTTTAATTAACTAATGTTAGCAAAGCACTTTGCAATCGATGAATGAAACTAGTTGTAAAAATGTACTGAATGGTTTGCTCTCTTTTATTTTGCTATTTCCACACTAAATACCTTAATTTAATTTTTAAAAATTGTGCTGTGGATACCCCTAAGCACTTTTTTCTTTTGAGCTTTGTTTGAGTTTGTTATTTACATAAAGTTGACAGAGAAATATCTTCTGTAGTTTTGCCTCTGATTTTACTGGGAAATATATACTCCTGTAGGCTATAGATTTATTTCTCAATTAAAAAACACCATCCCAACGTTGTGTTAGTTATTAATAGGATTAATCTTTTATGTCAGTGGAAAAATGTCTAAAATTATGCAGGCAAATAAATCATGCATTGATAGAAACTTTGAAAAGAGGAATGTAAAGATCACAGAGAATGTTCTCTAAGAGAATGGACTATTCCAGGATAATGCTTTCTAACAAGCAAAGGTAAATTTTATCTAAAACAAATATGACTGAGGAGCAGGTGCATTCTTGCTCAAATAATGGAAAAAATTCAATGCAAATAACCACACATTTTGTCCTCTAATAATTTATAATTCAAATCCATATTGATTTGTCATAAAAAAGAAATTGTAAGACAAATATATACAGACAGAGGATTGTTAGGTTTCAAGAGCCAACTGTAAGAATTAAGATTTGTGTTGTATGTAAAAATTACATAATATGGCTTAATTGTGTATCGTAGTAATTATTATTAAACAATTTTTGGGAATTCATAGGTGAATATTGTTGCTAGTGAAGTCACAGGAAGTAACTCTATCATACTAAAATTCCTAGAATATGTGATTTAAAGTTCAAGTTAGAAAGTTAAATTTCTCTTCTTTTACTCTGAAGAAGTTAAGTGATTCTAGAAATAATGCCTATTTAATTCTCTGGGTTTTCCACTTAGCTATAATAATTAATATGTAGAATTTAGAATCTATAGATTCTAGAATATTTAGAATCTATAATTAATGTATAGAATTTAGATCAGTGAAAAGTATCCTAAAACTTTATAAATTTTATTTTTGAACAGCATTATAAGATTTAGAAAAGTGAATTCCTAAGTAATAGTGTCCTCTTAATTTGAGGGTATTCATTTTGACATGTGAGTATGTTCAATCTGAGAGTATATACTCCTGAAGAAGAAATATAGTTCAAAGAAGTCCTCAAATTCGTATTAGGACAATGCTAAGTGTTTGTGGACTTCATTCTGTTCCCAAGTGCATATTTTTGATTGTCCTTGATATTACTGGAAGTCACATGCAAGTTTATTTTGGTAAGAAACAACAAGATGAACAGGTGACTTATGTATGATTGACTCATTATGTTTGTGCCATATTTATTTTGGACCGTACTTTCAGGAGTTTTGACAAGATAACTGTTTTAATATAAATGAGTCAATAACAGGAGTGATAGAAATCTGTAAGAATGTTTCAAATGCTTTATAGTAAAAAAATGCAAGTTGAATTCATTATCATAAAGAGTTACATAATGCCTGTATTAATTTTCTTTTGTCCCCAGTTTACTTTGGCGTCAGTTACTAGAACCCCTATCATATCTGGTTAAGTGGAAAAATATTCTGGTTAATTGTTGTTGTTGTTTTGTTTGGCTGTGAAACAAGACTTGAAGTTTTCAGTGAATCTACAGAGTTACATGGCACCTTACTTAAAGTTGCACAATACTAACTATATGAACCCATAAGGCAAAATATTAACAACATGTTTCAGCAACTTTGCTGGGCACATGCATATATAGGGTTGAGGAAGGAGGAATATTAATATAACCTTGAGCAATAGCTATTTCTGGAATGAAGATTAAAAAAATCCGCAATTACAGTTTGAATTAATATTTGTATGTTGCTTTTTGCACATGCTTTCTGTTTTGATCTTCAAAATGACCCTATGAGATAAGTGGCGTCATCCTCATTTTACAGATGAGGAAGCTGAAGTTCAGAAATATTAATTCCCTTAAGTCATAAGTAAATAAGTGGATTTAACCTGAGCGTTCAAGCTCCACTTCCGTGTTTTCCCTTTCCATCAAGTGGAGACACAGGCAAGATATTAATCCAAATTAAGGGTATCAGCACAAATTTTCTGGGAGGAATGGCTCTTGCAAGACAGAGGAAAGGTAAAATCTAGACATATATGGAACTAGGGTTGTCTCAAACTGAACGGTTCATGGACTGAATTCGTCCTGCCTATGAGTTAGGTATAACTAGCTCTGCGTTTCCAAAGGGTATGAATTTGCGTGCCTTAGGTCTAAAAAGATTTTTCTTTTTTTCTCATTGTTCACAACTCTGCTGTTCTCAGCTGACTCATTTATATCATCTTCTTGTGTTCTGATGTTGTATGAACATGTAATCCTGGGCTGACTGAATCACTCAAACAAGAACATGGTGAGACATATGTGGGCGTTAGTACAGAGAACAATTTTTTTTCCACATAATTTTTTTTTTTATTATACTTTATGTTCTAGGGTACACGTGGATAACGTGCAGGTTTGTTACATATGTATACATGTGCCATGTTGGTGTGCTGCATCCATTAACTCATCATTTGCATTAGGTATATCTCCTAATGCTATCCCTCCCCACTCCTCCCACCCCACTACAGGCCCCAGTGTGTGATGTTCCCCTTCCTGTGTCCAAGTGTTCTCATTTTCAGTTCCCTCCACTGAGTGAGAACATGCAATGTTTGGTTTTCTGTTCTTGCGATATTTTGCTGAGAATGATGGTTTCCAACTGCATCCATGTCCCTACCAAGGACATGAACTCATCCTTTTTTATGGCTGCATAGGATTCCATGGTGTATATGTGCCACATTTTCTTAATCTACTCTGTCATTGATGGACATTTGGGTTGGTTCCAAGTCTTTGCTATTGTGAATAGTGCCGCAATAAACATACATATGCATGTGTCTTTCTAGCAGCATGATTTATAATCCTTTGGGTATATACCCAGTAATGGGATGGCTGGGTCAAATGGTATTTTTAGTTCTAGATCCTTGAGGAATCGTCACACTGTCTTCCACAATGGTTGAACTAGTTTACAGTCCCACCAACAGTGTAAAAGTGTTCCTATTTCTCCACATCCTCTCCAGCACCTGTTGTTTCCTGACTTTTTAATGATTCGCCATTCTAACTGGTGTGAGATGGTATCTCATTGTGATTTTGATTTGCATTTCTCTGATGGCCAGTGATGATGAGCATTTTTTCATGTGTCTGTTGGCTGCATAAATGTCTTCTTTTGAGAAGTGTCTGTTCATATCCTTTGCCCACTTTTTGATGGGGTTGTTTGTTTTTTTCTTGTAAATTTGTTTGAGTTCCTTGTAGGTTCTGGATATTAGCTCTTTGTCAGATGAGTATATTGTAAAAATTTTCTCTCATTCTGTAGGTTGCCTGTTCACTCTGATGGTAGTTTCTTTTGCTGTGCAGAAGCTCTTTAGTTTAATTAGATCCCATTTGTCAATTTTGGCTTTTGTTGCCATTGCTTTTGGTGTTTTAGACATGAAGTCCTTTCCCATGCCTATGTCCTGAATGGTATTGCCTAGGTTTTCTTCTAGGGATTTTATGGTTTTAGGTCTAACATTTAAGTCAGAGAGCATTTTTATCTGGCCTGAGCCTAGGTTTTCATGAAGGGGACTCTGGTGGAAAGTTGTTAGGGACCAGATTATGGATGCTATGTGGCCTTCTTTGTTTCCCAACTCCACTACCTCTTTCATGAACTCCATATTAGTTGGATTTGCCAACGTACAAGTGAATAGGAATAAAGGTTGTCATGTGTGGGCTAGTCTTCAGAAAGGAGGTTCTGAAACTTTGGCCATAAATGATATATATCCAATTCTGTGGTAAACCATTAGTACAGACAGTGTCACAAAGCTACGTGTTCTGAGCTGGGAGAAGGAATCATGGTGCAGTTGCGGGTAAGTGAGGAAACGTCCTGCGTATTGCCGTGAATACTGGCTGATATTAGTAGTACACTTTTGAGGGTCAGTGGAAGAATGATGTTTTATCAATAACAAAATTTTAAGGGTCAGGCAAGTTTAGAAAGATGTAATCAAGTTTCTTTGTGTATGTAGAAGATTATTTTGGGAGACATCTAATTAAGGCAAGTCCCTTTGTTTGGAAACTTTGAGTGGGAGGACTTGTCTAAGTCCAGTGGACCTTTGAGTCTTTGGATGATTTGGAGGAGAAATAAGGTTATAAAAAATTATCATATCAAGTTTGAAATTATGGGTTTCTCTCCTACTCCCCATCTCACGGCCTTGGCACATGCTTTATTTCCTTCATGGAATGTTTTTCCCCAACTGTCAGTGGAGCTGATTCTTTCTTACCCTTTAGACTCTTTACCTATTAGCACAACTATCCCTCCTTTGAGAGATTGTCCCAGACAACCCTATCTAAAAAGAAGTTCCTTCTACCTTTATTCTGTTCTTTAGTCCTGTATTAATTTTTACCACAATATTTATCAATATATAACTGTTTTGTCTTAAATAGATAAATTATGGACATATAAATAGACATAAATTATGTTTACAGTAACATACCCTCATAATAATGTGCCCCATAGTACCCTCAGGGAATGTACATTTCATAGGGCAGGGAGTTTGAATTCAGAGTCTAGTTCCATGCCAGAATGGATGCTCTCTGTTTGTGAATGAATGGAGGAATGGTTAGAATATAGCTGAGAAGAAAAATACCGTGGGTATTCATGAGAAAGTGTACCATAGATACTCATGTCAGATGGAGGATGTAGCATATGCTTTTCTAATGTGTGTTATAACAGAAATTCAATATGTAATAGCAACAGGGGACCTTATATGTATAGGTATGAAAATTTCATAATGCTAAATTAGAACATTGATTCATTCTTTTAAAAAGTTATAGGATTGGTATATTCTGGATGTAAAAGTTTAAATGACAGAAAAAGCTATGAAGGGAAGGTAAAATGTGTCCTTGTTTCAATTTCTTTCACTAATCACTATTAATACATTGTTGCATGTCTTTTTGCAAATTTTGTGTATATATGTATATAGCATTAATGTATTTATCTTTCTGTAATTAAATAGTTATCTACTTGTTATTTAAACCATTGTGATCACAAAATTAATATAGTTTTGCTATTTGCAACTTTCATCTAATGTATCTTTTTTTTTTTTTTTGAGATGGACTCTTACTCTGTCACCCAGGCTGGAGTGCAGTGGCGTATGATCTCCACTCACTGCAACCTCTGCCTTCCGGTTTTAAGCGATTCTCCTGCCTCAGCCTCCTGAGTAGCTAGGACTACAGGTGCCTGCCACCACGTCTGGTTAATTTTTCTATTTGCAGTAGAGATGGGGTTTCATCATGTTGGCCAGGCTGGTCTGAAACTCCTGACCTCAGGTGATCCGCCTTCCTGCGCCTCCCAAAGTGCTGGGATTACAGATGTGAGCTACTGTGCCTGTCCTATCTAATGTATCTTGAATGTCTTCTGTCAACACATAAAGATATAATCACTGTTTTTTTTTTATTTTTTGTTTGTTTGTTTTCACAGTTGCATACTACCCTGTTGAAGTTTCCTTCTGTTATCATTTTCCTTGTGTATGAAAACTTCCATTCTTTTAGAACAGGTCTGCTGCTACAAATTCCTTAGTTTTCATTCATCTGAAAATGTCATTATTTTATTTGCATTTCTGAAGGGTATTTTCACTGCATATAGAACTCCAGTTTATAGTTTTTTTTTCCCCCAGCATGTTAACTTGGGAAGGAAATTTTCAGCCATTCTTTCTTTTTCTTTTTTTTTTTTTTTTTGAGATCTAGTCTCACTCTGTTGCCCAGGCTGGAGTGCAGTAGTGGTGTGATCTCGGCTCACTGCAACCTCCACCTCCCGGGTTCAACCGATTCTTGTGCCTCAGCCTCCCGAGTAGCTGGGATTACAGGCATGAGCCACCACACTCAGCTAACTTTTGTATTTTTAATAGAGGTGGGGTTTCACCATGCTGGTCAGGCTGGTCTCGATCTCCTCACCTCAGGTGATCCACCTGCCTCGGCCTCCCAAAGTGCTGGAATTACAGATGTGAGCTACCACGCCCAGCCTTCAGCCATTCTTTCAAAAGTTTTTTCATCAGTGATCCTTTTCCTTTTAATTCTGAAACTCTTGACAATATAAATGTTAGACCTTTTGTTACTGTCCAACATGCTCCTGTTAATTTTTTCTTCAATATTTTTCTCTCTTTTGTTCAGATGGATAATTTCTATTGATCTATATTCAAATTCACTGACTCCTTCCTCTGTCATCTACATTCTGCTGTGGAGTCCATCAGTGAATTATTTTGGTTATTATATTTTTCAGCCCTAAAATTTCTATTTTATTCTTTTTATACATTTTAAAAAATATTTTTCTTCCTTCTATTTCAATATTGTTTCGAGAGTGTTTATTATTATTTAAGTATTTTTATAAGAGCTGCTTTATAGACTGTCAGAGAATTCTGACTTGTTTTATTTCATACTTCGTGTATGTTGACCATCTTCCTGATGTTTTCATAGCTCTTCAGGTACTGAGTAATTTTGGATTATATCCTTGATATCTTGAATATAATGTTATGAGACTTTGTATCTTATTTAATATCAATTGGAGAATGTTGATGTTTTCACTTTAGCAGACACTTCAGCCGGTTAGGGTCAGCCTTTAAATTCACACTGCCTTCTGTTGGCTTTTGTTCTAATGTCACTTCAATTTCAAAGTCTTGGCCATGCTACTCAAATCTGTCCTGGGCTGAGGTCCCTGTTAGGTCACTTTTCAAAATCTTTGCTATACTAAAGAATGTCAGATCCTCACAGGTGTAGGTAGAGGGTGAGCCCAGGAGTTCATAAACAATTTTATGGAGGCGCTTTGCAGACTTCTTTCTTCTTACCTACCTCCCCAGTTCTTTCTGGTTCCTGGGCTCTTCTTTATGGTCTGCAGGCCAGAAACTTCTCACTTCTCTAGTTGCACTGCCTCTGGGGCCGAGTGGTGGGAAGGCCGAGCAAACCAAATAGAGAGAAAGGGTCCCCTTCTGTATAGTTTTGGCCTCTACTTTCATGTTGCTGTTTGCCTTCACTCCAACCCTCTCCTCTGCTCCTTGGTAGATTGTCTCATGACTAGGGTATGAACAACTCCACCCACCCAATCCCACCAAATAAGAAGAGAAAGGAGACCTAGGGGAATTTTTCTTACTCTGAGCTTTTAGGATTTCTCTTTTCTGCTCCTTGAGTCAGAAGTAGAGGTTTACTCCTGGATCTCTCTTTGTCTGCACCACAGCATTTACTTTTAGGTTTTAGGCTATATTGGGTTCAGACCAGAGGGTATTAGAGGAAAACACAATTGCAAACTCATAGTCAGTTTTGTGTACCTTACATTCTAGTGTTCTTTGAGGAACCACCTGGTTCTATTTACTTTTCAGTCAAATAGCTCACCATGGATAGCATTCATAGGGAGAGAAAATTGGCTTGTGTTTATTTCATCTTAACTGGAGCTGTAACTCCATCCTGTTCTTCATTGATAGTATCTATTAACTGTGTACTTTTTACTCTTAATTTATTGCTTATTCCTTCTTTTCTCCCTTATCATTTTGTTTAACTTTCTTATTCTATCTCTGATCTTGTTTTAAAGGTTTTACTTCTCTTTACTTTGTTCAAGAGAGGATAGGAAAATTTCTTATGGTACGTCTTTTTCCAGAATGGATTCTTTGTCTTTCTTTACCTACCATGTTCTTTTCTAACTTGCTTTTTTTTAAGCAGCATTTTTATATCAGTGCCATATAATTTTAAAAATTTTGTATAATTTTAACATGAGATATTAGTTATCAGCTATTTTCTCAAATATAGTGTGAATAAATTCCTGTCAACTTCTTTTTTTCACTTTACATGGGCCCTGATAGTGTCTTTCTGTCATCGTTAATGTTTAAGGATGAAATATTAATTACTTACCTTCTATTTGTTCTTCTGTTTCCTGTGGGCTGAGTAGAGAGGGGAGAAAGTGATACAACAGAAAGGGTAATAACTGGGCCGGGTGCGGTGGCTCATGCCTGTAATCCCAGCACTGTGGGAGGCCAAGGCAGGCAGATCACCTGAGGTCCAGAGTTTGAGACCAGCCTGACCAACATGGTGAAACCCTGTCTCTACTAAACACACAAAAATTTGCTGGGCGTAGTGCCAGCCACCTGTAATCTCAGCTACTCAGGAGGCTAAGGCAGGAGAATCGTTTGAACTGGGAGGCGGAGGTTGCAGCAAGCCAAGATCGTGCCATCGCACTCCAGCCTGGGTGACAGAGTGAGACTCTGTCTCAAAAAAAAAAAAAAAAAAAACGGTTAATGACTATGGAGGTATGAATTGGCACAGCTGATGAATTTAGTGTCTGCTGTTTTGTTTTTTTCTTCTTTGCTAAATTCCCTGGATGTCTATGGAGCCTAGGATAATTTATTGAGGGCACCTTCAAAATTTTTTATTCCCCTGCCCCTTTATTTTGTGTAGAGAAAATCAGCTGTACATTTTTATTTCCTAAAATCCCCTACTTTCCCTAACAGCTGTTTCTAGACCTTTCCATCTCAGGGGAGAAAAGATGTTTCCTAAACATATAACTTTTGTTAAGTATATATTTTCTTGTATATCAGTTTAATCCCTTGTTTGTTTCATGGTGGTTGCTCTGGGGATTATAATTAATATTTTAATGTTCAACAATCTAATTCAAGTTAATATCAACTTAATTTCAATGTTATACAAAAACTTTGTTCCTGCAACTTCATTTCACTCCCTTTATGCTGTGGTTATCATACAAATCATATTTGTATATGTGAATGTCCATTCATGCAGTCTTAAAATCATTGCTTTATGCAGTTATTTTTAAAATGAGATTGGAGGACAAAAGAGTTACAAACCAAAATACATTTTGGTTGTCTTTTATACTTACCTATGCAGTTATCCTACAAGTATTCTTTATTTATTTATGTGGATTTGAGTTACTATATAGAGCCCTTTCATTTCAGTCTTAGGGATTCTCTTTAGTGTAACTTGTAGTGCAGGTTTGCTTGCAATTAATTATTTTATGATTTTAATTTGTCCTTTATTTATGAAGAATAGTTTTATCAATGTAAAATTCTTGGCATATGTTTTTGTTTGTGTTTTCTGTTTCAGCACTTTAGATATAATATGCCATTCCACTGTCTTCTGGCCTCCATGGTTTCTAATCAGAAATCAGTGGTTAATCTTATTGATAGTCTGTTGTATGTAATGAATTGCTTTTCTCCTGCTGCTTTCGGGAGTCTCTCTTTGTCTTTTGATTGTTTGGCTTAGGTGTTTGTGTAGGTTTTGATTGTTTGTCTAAGTATGGATCCACCTTGGAGTTAATTGAGCTTCTTTGATATGTAGGATTTTTTTTTCCAACAAAGATGAGACATTTGTCTGTTACCTTAAATATTCTTTCTGCCCCCACTTCTCAATCACCTGTCCTCCTCTTCTCCTCTTTCTCTCTTCTCCTCTTTTTTTTTGGGACTCCTGTTGTGCACATGTTAGTACTTTTAATTATGTTCCACAACTCTCTGAGGATCTGTCAGTATTTCTTTTTTTATTATTATTATTATACTTGAAGTTCTAGAGTATATGTGCATAATGTGCAGGTTTGTTACAAATGTTTACTTGTGCCATGTTGGTGTGCTGCACCCATCAACTCGTCAGCACCCATCAGCTCGTCATTTACGTCAGGTATAACTCCCAATGCAATCCGTACCCCCTCCCCCACTCCCATGATAGGCCCCGGTGTGTGATGTTCCCCTTCCCGAGTCCACGTGATCTCATTGTTCAGTTCCCACCTATGAGTGAGAACATGTGGTGTTTGGTTTTCTGTTCTTGCGATAGTTTGCTGAGAATGATGGTTTCCAACTGCATCCATGTCCATACA
>NW_012115511.1:2469619-2469842 GCF_000951035.1 Colobus angolensis palliatus | reverse complement strand
TACATTTGCTGAGGAGTGCTTTACTTCCAATTTTATGGTCAATTTTGGAATAAGTGTGATGTGGTGCTGAGAAGAATGTATATTCTGTTGAGTTGGGGTGGAGAGTTCTGTAGATGTCTATTATGTCCGCTTGGAGCAGAGTTGAGTTCAATTCCTGGATATCCTTGTTAACTTTCTGTGTCGTTGATCTGTCTAATGTTGACAGTCGGGTGTTGAAGTCTCC
>NW_012115511.1:2450250-2468139 GCF_000951035.1 Colobus angolensis palliatus | reverse complement strand
TGCAGAAGATAGAATACTGCTGAACAGCGAGTGTACCTGTCTGATTCTTGCTTTGGAAGCTTCCTCTCAGGGGTGTACTCCACCATGTGATGTGTGACGTGTGGGGTGTTGGTCTGCCCCTAGTGGGGGATGTCTCCCAGTTAGGCTACTCAGGGGTCAAGGACGCACTTCAGCAGGCAGTCTGTCCCTTCTCAGATCTCAACCTCCGTGTTGGGAGATCCACTGCTCTCTTCACAGCTGTCAGACAGAGTCATTTGCGTCTGCAGAGGTTTCTACTGCTTTTGTTGTTTTGTTTTTTTTCTGTGCCCTGTCCCCAGAGGTGGAGTCTACAGAGACAGGCAGGCCTCCTTGAGCTGCTGTGAGCTCCACCCAGTTCGAGCTTCCCAGCGGCTTTGTTTACCTACTTAAGCCTCAGCAATGGCCGGCGCCCCTCCCCCAGCCTGGCTGCTGCGTTGCAGTTAGATCGCAGACTGCTGTGCTAGCGATTAGGGAGACTCCGTGGGCATGGGATCCTCCTGGCCAGGTGTGAGATATAATCTCCTGGTGTGCCCGTTTGCTAAGACCCATGGTAAAGCTCAGTATTGGGGTGGGAGTTACCCGATTTTCCAGGTGTTGTGTGTCTCAGTTCCCCTGGGTAGGGAAAGGGATTCTCTTCCCCCTTGTGCTTCCCAGGTAAGGTGATGCATCACCCTGCTTCAGCTCTCGCTGGTCGGGCTGCAGCAGCTGACCAGCACCGATTATCTGGCACTCCCTAGTGAGATAAACCCAGTACCTCAGTTGAAAATGCAGAAATCACCTGTCTTCTGTGTCACTTGCGCTGGGAGCTGGAGACTGGAGCTGTTCCTATCCCGCCATCTTGCTCCGTCCCCCATCAGTTTTTGTTTATCCTTTTTTCTTTCTACTATTCAGACTGGATAATCCCAGTTGACCTACCTTCAAAGTTACTGATTCTTCTGCCACTGCAAATCTGCTATTGAGCCTGTCTCGTGATTTTAACGTTTCTGTTATTGTACTTTTCAACTCCAGATATTCTTTTTACTGAGACATCTTTTTCATACCTTTTTTTTTTCTTTTGAGATGGAGTCTTGCTCTGTCACCTAGGCTGGAGTGCTGTGGCACTGTCTCAGCTCACTGCAACTCCTACCTCCCAGGTTCAAGCGATCCTCCCGCCTCAACCTCCAGAGTAGCTAGGACTACAGGCATGTGCCTCCATGCCCAGCTAATTTTTCTATTTTTAGTAGAGATGGGGTTTTGCCACATTGGCCAGGCTGTTCTGGAACTCCTGACCTCAAGTGATCTGGCTGCCTCAGCCTTCCAAAATGCTGGGATTACAGGTATGAAGCACCATGCCTGACCTTTCTCATACTTTTCTTTAGTTCTTTAGGACATGCTTTTCTTTAATTATCTGAACATATTTTACATTGCTGATTGAAACTTTGTATTGGGCTGAAGGTTGGCCCCTAAGATATGTCCATGTCCTTATCATTGGAGCCTGGCTTATGTGAGAAAAGCATAACTATTATCACATATGTAAAGATGTGATTAAGTTAAGGATATTGAGAGGTGGAGTTTATCCAGGATTATCTTGGTGGGCCTTGAATGTAATTACATACATCCTTACCAGAGAGAGGCAGAGGATGTCTTGAGACATACAGAAAAGGAGAAGGCATTGTGCAGAAAGATTAGAGTAATGAAGCCTTGAAGTGAGGAATGCTGACAGCTACCAGAAGGTAGAAAGAGCAAGGAACTGAATCTGTCCTATAGCTTTTAGAGGGATGCATGCTGCTGCCCACACCTTGAGTTTAAACTTCTGATCTCCAAAACTGCGAGACGATAAATTCCTATTGTTGTAAGCCACCTAGTTAGTCTGTGATTATTTGTTGTGGCAACCTTACAAAACTAATGCAGTCTAGTCTAGTCTTTGTCTTGTAAGTCTAACATCTGGCCCTCCTCAGGGACAATTTCTATTGACTGCTTACTTTTTCGAGTCCTATAAGTTTTTAATATTTTTGCATGCCTTGTATTTTTGTAGTTGCTGAATATTAAACATTTTAAATAAAATTAGTGACAGTTCTGGAAATCATATGCTGGCTCTTTTTCAGGATTTGTTGTTGTTTTCCTAGTCAGTTTTCTGAACTAAATCTGTAAAATTTATATTCTTTGTTGTGTGTGACCACTGAGTGTCTACTTAGTTAGCTTAGTAGTCAGCTAATGATTTGACAGAGATTTCCTGTCTTCAAGTATTTGCTGAAGGGCTCTGGCTTTGCTGAGGCTTGCCCTTCATGCTCAGCCAGGCCATTGACAATTCTGCCTCAGTCTTTATCTCTTTATTGCATAGAGCTTCAAGGTTAGTAAGAAGTGAAAATGTAGGCCATTCTCAGGTTATTCCTGAGCTGTGCACAGCCCTGGGCATGCAAACGTTTCATGTGTTCATGGGTCTCGTAGGTTACCAGGAATATGGTGGGAGCTTCTCAAAGCTCCTTATGAATATTCTTTCCTTAGATGTTCCTTGATACATTTTTTGCTTAGTCTATTGTTTACCCCAACTATTATCCACTGTCTCAGGCAGCTGAGATGTTAGACAATTGGCAAATGCCCATAAGGAGATGGTTGTTAACAGTGAGCCCTGAGTCAGGTCAAATGAAGGGAAGCCTTGAAAATGAGGTATTTTCCATAGGTCAGATAATGACAATTCTGTGTTAATGGTGATTCCAAGGAGTTCCAACCCAGTTCAGTATCTTCTAGTGGCTGTTAGACTGCTGGTTTTCACTGTGATTGCAGCTTACTATTTTTCAAGGCTAGGGTGTGGCTGGGGATAGGGAGATGGAAATAAGGCAAGCTAAAATGCCATAAATTCAACTGTTTTTACCATGATTCAGCTGTTTTTTAAACACATGCTCCCTGGATTGCTACAAGCCATTACTTAATTCTCATAGTTCTGAAAAAGTTGTTATTAACTATTTTTGCCAATCTTTTCATTGTTTTGTGGAGGAGAGGATTTTCGGAGGTCTTTACCCTGCCATTCATGCTGATGTCACTCCAGCATATGGCTTTTGAACTCTGTGCAGCTTGCGTCCTCTGAGTTGCTGTTTACTGTATTTATGGCTTATTCTGCTTTGAAGCAGCATTCTTTGCTTTTCTTTTGGGTTGCATCGCATCCCCTAGATTCTACTTCCATCCGAATTGGGGGATTTCACTAAGAATTATCAGAATTTTCTGGATTCAGTTTCTTTCATCTCTATAATGCGTATTGATAGTCATGAGAGGAACTGAAAGTTGATGTTGGAAATTCTTACTCTCATGTCTCTGAATGGCATTTGTCAAAATTTGTGGTATAGTTTGCTAACTTTCTTAATTTGATTGCTGCCTGTATATTTTCCTTTCTGTATTTATTTTGTTAGGTTTTGGGGATTAGAGCCTGCATAATTATGTATTTTCTGTTTATTGTCTTTTTTTGAAATCATATACGATTATTCACTGTGAAATCAAATGAAAACTTTTATTTGAAAAATGAAATGTGTGGCTTTTTCTTTGTGGCTATAATTAGTTAGTAATGCTAGTTTCTGTCTGTGACCATACCTAGTTTGTAATACTGAAATAATACTATCATTTGTCATATTATTAATATCAATTTTCAATAGGTGGAGGGCAGTTAAAAGTGTTGAGAAGAATGAGAGAATCCATTTTGTTTTATCTCTTTAGATTCCTCAGTAGTGATTTGATTCTTTAAGACTCAACTTGATTCTCATAGAAGTGTTATGGTACAGATAAGTATTACCCTGAATATCGCTGACTACATAATATATAAGTAATAGAAAAATTAGTAGTAGTAGTAATAGCAGTAGTGATAAGAGCAGTAACAATAATAATCAGAAAATTATATTTTTAACTCACTTTTATAGGACTATTATAAGACACTGGTATTTTTTAGATTTTCTTTACCCACATCTCACAGTACTTTGTTCTTTTGTTCAAAGAACAAAAGTATTTCAAAGAACAAAAATATTTTGTAAATAGTAAAATTATTATGAAACTATTTTATAAATAGTAAAAAGTATTATGAAACTTCTATAATTTTATGTTCTTTCAAACTCTAATCTTAAAACTGTCTTCAGAGCATTACTGTTTTTGTTTTGTAACAACAGCAGCAAAAAACCCTAAATCTGTTGACTTGTGGTTCTGGAAAAAAACTATAAAATTCAGTAACCTCCTAATCATAGTGAAAAGAGTTTTTCTTTGTCTCAGGAGACAATCTAGATTCAATCATGTTGTAGTTGTGTGGATGTAATGAAACTCACTACATTACTAAGGAATATGTTGACAGTTCATATCATATCATTTCCCAACTCCTCCTTATCTCTCTCATTGTACCAGAAACCTAGGCATTAAAAAAATCACAAACACACACCTACATACCTGTGAAACCAAGTAACTATATACCATTTGGCAAAGTGTTAGTTTGGGATACATGAGGAAATGATTAGTATTTTTTTATGTTAATCATTTTCTGTTCATTTCATATATGTTTTTTTCTACTGGACAATTATTTCAAATGGGGTTGATACATTTCACTTCATTCAGTGCACCATGCCAGTGCTGATGACACAGATCTGGAGTAAATGTGATTCCTACCATCAAAGGACGTGTGTGTGTGCAACTCTAGGAATTTCTTGAGTGTGGTATATAGATTTTTACTAAACAGAGCTGTTTTTGTTTTTCAAAAAACACCTATATTTAAAAATATAGTCATTGCTCTTTAGTACATTCATTTTCATGTGTACCTGTGTAGCCTCTTTTAAGAATTTTATGGGCATGTGGCTTTTCTGATAGACTAATAGGTTTTTCAAAATCTTGCATAATCTAGTGACTGTCACAATTATGTTGTCAGAAATAGAATTTTATTGCTTGTAGGTTTACTTTTCACACATTTATACATGTAACTAAAAAAGGGGAAAGCTATTTTAAATTGGAAGTGAGCTTAGCTCATCTTATGTAGTCCCTTGAGAGCACATGAGTCTCAGGATTTGGCACTTCCACTCCACTTTATTGGATAGGAAGAGGTCATGGGTCACTAGTCTTTGTCAGTATGTCCTTTTTATGAAAGGCAATACTCCCCAAGGGTACAGAAAGGAGGACGTGAAAGAAGATTGAAGTCTTTCGCTTTGTGGTGTAAGCTCTTACCTTTAACTCATAATTATAGTGCTAACTATAATGTCTTATGTTTAGGAAGGAGTTGGAGATGAATAAAATGGAACAGCTTATTAAAGCAAACGTGTTTGTGTTAAATAGCAAGGAACTGACCTAAAACAAAATAGAAGACTTAATTTGTATTGCATACTTATAAATAAGTCTATTTGAGATAATATTCATTGAATATATACATTTCGGTGAGATGACAATTTAGATGCTTTGAAAACTTTGTAAACTCTTTGAAGTTGTGAGATGACGTACTCATATCTATTATCTTTGAAAAGTATTTAGTGTGGAAACGTGATAATATTACGTAGAGAACTAATAAAAATGTGTCTGCTTTGCAAGATTTCATATTTAAGACAGATTACATTCATTAATTCATTTGTATTAAATGTATGAGAAGAAGCTTCTATAGACATTAATTAAATTGTCAGAAATAAATAGAAATTATAAGTATGACACACCCTGTAAAGTGGAGATTTATGGTGCTGTAAGAGCATTACATGAGGGGATTTGATGTAGTCATGGCCCTCTGGGAAAGTTCTCTGTGGAAGTGATGAAGAGTTGAGTTCTGAAGATAGACTAAGAGTTACTGAGCAAGGGGTATGGGGACTTGTGTTTCCTCTGTTTGAAATTATATACATATATTATGCTATACACTACATCTATGTATTAGTAATGACCTGAGAAATTTGCTCTAATTCATGTTCCTTTTCAGATGAAGAAACTAGAATCTATTGATTTTAAGTAACTTGCCTGTTTCATAGCTAGCCTGTGATAAAAATTGAAGTAGCATTGTGTTTTATGATTCATCCCATTTCTATTAGGATGGGCTCAAGACATAGGAACATCTGAACAGAAAGGGACTTAACTCTTTATTCAGTCATTTATTTATTAGTCTTAAATTTCAAAGTACCTACTTTATAGAAAGGACTGTGCTACTTGATGAGGAAGTAAATGATATGTGGCATTTGCTTTCAGGGAACTTCCCATCTATTGGGAAATATAAAGCATAATCTGAATTTAGAGAGTAACATGATAGATGTCAATAGAAAAATATAGATAAAATGTGGGGATTCTGATAAGGAAGAGATTATGTTCATTGGGACTAAGTTTGGGGTGGCTTCCTGGAGGAAATAATAATTGAGCTGGGCCTAAGCATGAAAATGAAAGGCATTTGGTACAGAGTGGACTGCATGATCAAAGCAAGAAGTTATTCAGGGCATCAGCAGGTAGCTCTCTTAGATGGCACTAAAATGTGTGAAGGCAGAGATAGTGGGAAATAGATTTGAAATGTATATTTACACATGATTGTGGGTAAATACTTTAGATAAGGGGTAGCCCTTAATTTTCTTTTAAAAAGGAGAACAAACTACTGCAGTTGTTCAATGGTAAGAGCATTGGGTGGCGGATAAAGAAAGCTTGAATGTGAAGTTGCTCTATGGTGTGTTGGGGATACAAAGTTGAATATGTGTAAGTATGATGCTCAAAACATGACAAAAGTCTGGTGTGAGACAAATCATGCCCAGCGTGTAAGAAGGTGAAGCGATTAGTTCTCCTGTGAAGAGTTTTGAAAGGCTTCATGGATGCATGGGCCTTCGGTTGCTGTTAATGTCTTTATGTTGTGTCTTCTTAGATCACAGGTTCCCTATGGTTTGTTATCATCCAGTAGTTGACAAGGAGGTCTTACTGCTAGATGGCAACACATACCCCGACTCCCTTAGTCAATATATTTTTTTTTTTTTGAGACAGTCTTGCTCTGTTGCCCATGCTGGAGTGCAGTGCATGATCTTGGCTCACTGCAACCTCTGCCTTCAAGTGATTCTCCTGCCTTAGCCTCCCAAATAGCTGGTATTACAGGTGATTGCTACCACACCTGGCTAATTTTTTGGTATTTTTGGTAGAGACGGTGTTTCAGCATGTTTGCCAGGCTGGTTTTGAATGCCTGACCTTAAGTGATCCACCCACCTTGGCCTCCCAAAGCGCTAAGATTACAGGTGTGAGCCACTGTGCCTGGCTCCCTCAGTCATTCATTCAACAAAGGCATATTGAGAGCCTACTATGTGTCAGTCACTGTGCTAGGTTCTGAGTCTTGTGGTAAACAAATATAGGCTCTCTTCTTGTCCTCAAGGGCCTTATAGTCTGGGAGGCAAGGCACATTAAACAAGTAATTAAAATAAAATGTTATTAGTATTAATGATAGAGTAGTATAGAAGATAAAGGCAGGACGATTGTCAATGATCATAACATTCTAGGAAATTGAAAATAGTCTTATTCGTTCATATTTTAATTTGGCACTGCCAGAATCGATGATGGCCACTGGGAAAGATTCATATTCTAAAATTAATGAAATCATGCCATGTGAGGGGTGAAGAGAAAAGGAGGATCTATGGGTTAGGATCATGGGCTTTGGAGTTCATGGTTGGAGTCAGGGACAGTTCTAGCTGAAATTCTGTCAGTATGTGTTGGCTAGGTGATCTTGTATAAGCAAGTTAATGTCACTGCTCTCGGCTTCTTCCACTGTAAAATGGGGAAAATTATATTTACTATCAGAGTTATAGTAAGATTTAAGTGAGATGAGTACTTTAAGTATAGTGCTTGGTATATAGTAAGTGTCCAGTGAGTACTATCTTCTAAAAAAGATATAATCGTTCGTAAGAGAATGGATTTAGTGTCCTAGTCTTTATGTAGGATTTTTGACGTGATCTTCACTGATCCCTGTCCTCAGGCAAGAAATCTGAATTCCTTGTGTTGCTTCCCCCATATGCGAAAGGACTATGTTTCTCCTTTTTTCTTTTTAGAAAAGAAGTATGAAGATTAATTACATCACACAATGGTCTTTTCATTTTTAGGGAAAGGTGGTACATAGATGTGTTTCATTCCATTCCTCAAATGTATTTTTGTACTGAAGTTGAAAATGCTTCAAGTCTCTTTCTATTTTTTAAATGCATATTGCTGTTTAGTTAGCTTTTAAGGTGACGTATGGACATTTCTTATAAAACCAATAATTTGTGTCACTTTATATAGCATTGCAAAAGTCCTTTCTTGCCAATTTTGTTGTGACATGTAACAATTGTTAGGGGGAATGGATGCATATCCAGATGCTTAAGCAGATGTTATTGATTATAAATAAAAAAGCTTAAAAATAAGGCTTTAAAAATGTAATTACTGCTGCCATTTTTACACACAAAGAAGTAAGAGTAAAGAAATAGGTGGTGTTGTCTTGGGGACAGAAGGATGGCCTGGTTTTGTCTTCACTGTACTAAGACACAGATGCAATCTGGAAAACCATCTCAGAACTGTTATTGTAGAAAAGGCTGGTGCATCCCCAGGAGTGCACAGAAGATAGAACAAGAGCTTTGCATGTTTTCAGAAAGCCCCTGACACTCAGCTGTTAATCTGAAATATCTAGAAAGCACATCTTCTCAGTAAGCCTTGTTGTGCAAGAAATGTCTCTACACGTATTTCTTTTAAATCAACTAAATGCAGCACGGAACCCTCATCCCACCATCTTGACGGGAATCTCAGTTATAATGGGGCTCCCTCACTCACAAAGTTGTGGGGCTGAGGTCCTGTGATGGTACGTAGAACAAAGTATTCAGGTGAGACCCTTGAGTTTTTAGTTCAAATTAGTTTGTTAATTTCCTAATTGGTTAGCTAATTAGTTTCTCTCAACAGAGGCGTACTGGAGTTTTGGGATCGTTCTTGTAGTGTGGGCATTGCGGGATGTTTTTAGCATCCATGGCTTTGATTCATTGTGACAACTGAGAAAAAGCCTTTTCTACCTTTCCAAAGCTCCTTACTTGAGTACCATAATATACCTACTTTTATCCCGCTAGCGGATCCCTTGGACTGTGATGGGGTTGGGACTGTTGTGTCACCCAGCAGGTGAGAAAGTAGTGGGCCCAGGTGCTCTGAATGGAGCCTCATGTGGCCACTTTGCTTTTATTTCCCATGGGGATCTAACCTCTTTCCTGGAGCTCTGCAGGAGGAAGCTTTTGGATGCATTTACTTGTAGGTGCCACAGACCAGCCCTTCCTCAAGCTTGGGGCAATCTTTTTCTTTCTCTTGCTGCTTGTGCCAGATCTGTCCCCCCCATCATCCCTCACTTTCACACCAATGCAGTGGCTTCTTTTTGTGTCCATAGTACTGAGCTTTTGGAAAACAACAGCCAGTAAAGTAAATTCTCTTAGGCCACTTCTGTGGTAGCTGGGCTACCCTGTGGTGAGGAAGCGTACAAGACCTGGTTCTCTTCTCAGGAGACAGGGTGAGGTATCAAAAGGCAAAATAGGGAATGCAGATTACTAAATGTGATTTCAATCTTTTGGGTTATTCCATGGCAACAAAACTACGAAGCTCATTAATATCTTAGTAATTTTCCTTGCACCCAAACATAGGTATTATTCATCTTCCCTTCAAAAATGAGTGATCTTGCCCTATCTCTATGGTCTGGTTTCTTTACCATGGGGAACTAGAGCTCTGTAACTTGGGCAGATCCGATATGTGGCCCACATGTAAGGCTGACGCAAAGGCAGGGAATCTATGGACAGGGTTCAGGGCTGTACTTACTTTCTGTTTGGGTTTTTGAACTGAACAACAGAACACAGGAAACTATCTGAGTCACTATTTTTCTCATTTCTCCTGTGGATGCTACCTTGTAGTTTAATAGGAAAGAAGTTAGATTGTTATATGGAATGGTTATCTCAGGGCATTCGGGTTTGTTTTTCTTGCTGAACCCTTTGGAGTGATTAATGCTAATCCTTGTTTTTCTGGTCCTGTTATCGTGTGAAATAATCAGAATTGTGGTGTACAAATGAGTTCTCCTCTGTTAAAGGAGGATGATAATAGTACCTACCATGTAAGTACTATCAAAGGGATTAATAATGTCTATAAAGTGCTTAGTATGCTGCCTGGCCCTCAGTGAGTGCTGTGTAAGGGAATAATGTTAATGGGTCCAGCCACTATGCTTAAGTACTTTACATCTTGGTGTTTTCTCATTTCATGGTCCTCTAACTGTTCCTGAGATAAATACTATTATTCCCTTTTCACAGCTGAGGAATAGGAGGCTTAGAGACTTTGTCACTTGCCTGAGGAAACACAGCCTGTAAGCAGATTAGTTGGAATTGGATGCAAGTTTGGAAGGAAGTATCCTCTCCCCAATGTGGGGCAGAGAGATGCTTGGGCTCAGCTAATTGTTAAAGCCTCAGTCAGTGTTATGCTGAATTTGTCCCTTACACATCTGCACACTACTTTTAATTGAAAGTAGAAAAATGAAATAAAGATCTAATAAACATTACCACAATGTTAAGACTGAAAATGAATCTTTGTCTAAATCTGTTGAGTACAGAGCCTACACCTGGAACATATTTCTTGGATCCCCTTCATCAACTGCTAAAAACTATGCTGTAATTACAGGCATTTAATAAAGCAAGCTACTGGGCACTTTTGTAATAGGTTGCATTTTCTTTTCCTTAGGATAATGAACAGACTTATAACATAATGAGGAAATTTCAACTTCCTCACCTTAACTTAGTTTTAATACAAGTCATTGAAAGCAACTGATATCAGAGCATTTTATTTATTTATTTTTAGAGACAGAGTCTCGCTTTGTAACTCAGGCTGGAGTGCAGTGGTGCGATCTTGGCTCACTGCAACCCCCACCACCCAGATTCAAGCGACTCTACTGCCTCAGCCTCCCAAGTAGCTGGGATTACAGGCGTGTGCCAACATGCCTGGTTCATTTTTGCATTTTTAGTAGAGACGGGTTTCACCGTGTTGCTCAGGCTGGTCTTGAACTCCTGACTTAAAGTGATCTGCCTGCCGTGGCTTCCCAAAGTGCCAAGATTACAGGCATGAGCCACTACGCCCGGGCAGAACATTTAACATTTAAAATATTAGCAGATGTTCTTGTGAACTTAATGTTTTATATTTTTACATGATCATGCTCTGAAGTAAAATAAAAGCACAATCTCCTATTATTTTGGATTTGGATAATTCATAATAATTTAGATAAAAGGGATCTTGTTTTTTTCTCAGAAAGAGTCATCCATGGTTCATAGTATTCATGTTTTACCATTTAAGAACTTAAAAAAAAGTTTGAGATATTCATTTATTGTGAGAAAACCTTCTGCTCTTCTATCTTTCCATTGGCAAGTCATTGTCAAAATTTGCTTGTTATCGTTTTAATATGTATCAAGATTATTTCTCTTTGTAAGAAAGAGGTATTTGTTTGTAAGTACTAAAAAGACTAACTCGGATAAACTATAAGAATGTTTTACAAAGATTTCTTTGCCAAAGTAAGACATTTAAAGAAGAATTACTGAGGCCGGATGGGGTGGCTGATGCCTGTAATTCTAGCATTTTGGGAGGCCAAGGCAGGTGGATTGCTTAAGCTCAGGAATTTGAGACCAGCCTGGGCAATCTAGAAAAACCCCATCTCTACAAGAATACAAAAATGAGCTGGGCATGGTGGCACACACCTGTAGTCTCAGCTACTCGGGAGACTAAGGTGGGAGAATCAATTGAGCCCAGGAGGCAGAGGTTGCAATGAGCTGTGACTGCACCACTAAACTCCAGCCTGGGTGCCCCGTCTCAAAAAAAAAAAAAAAAAAAAGAAGAAGAAGAAGAAGAAGTAGAGGGTTACTGAACATATACATTACTGTTTTGTGTTCTGACTTCAAAGTCAGCAACGAACATAAATAACAACTACAATTCTAACTTATTGGGTTCTAACCCAGTGTCAGTTTATATCCTAAGCACTTTATCTCATTGTCAATGACAAAGCAATAAGGTGAATATTATTTCTATTTCACATATAAAGGAACTGAGGAATTAAAGAAGTTATATGATTTTCCCAATTAAGAGAGTTGATAAATAGTGGCAAAGTAATTTCAATCCAGTTCTCTGTGATTATGCACTGTTCCTAACTACTGCACTCTGATATGGATAATATGGAAATGCACAGGCTATTATGGACATAGAGAGGTGGATAGGTAGCCAAGCCTGGGAGTCATGAGTCTTAAAGCATATGGATTAGCCAAAGCTATAGAGGCAGGTAGAGGGAATGGATGGGGAGAAGAAATGAATTCCAGGTAGAGGGTTCGGAAAGTAGCACATCTTATTATTGTTACTTGTTACAACGAATATCAAGTGAGATTTGCATGATGCAGCAAAGGTGAGGTCCAAATTTTTGAGTATCTGTGTTAAAAAGCTTGGGCATAATCTTGTATGATAGAGAGATACTGATAGGTTTCATGCATATCAATGACATTCTAATATTTGTGTTTTAGATAAATTAGTCTTGACTGGGTGAAGAGATGGTTTTAGGAGAGACAAAACTGGAGGCAGGGAATCCAGATTTAATCTTCCATGTGAAAGATGAGTAAGACTTTGGATTAAGTCAGTGGTAACAAGGGATCTATTTGAGATGTAAGTTTGAAAAATAAATTTGCAGGACCTAATGATGCTTAGCTTTGAGTGATGAAGCAGAGAGGGGCTAAACAAAAAGTGCCAGGCTTAAGCCTGTAAAACTGGGTGGATTGTAGAGTCACCAATTAAGACAGTGAAATGCAGGAAGAGGGTCAGGCAGAAGATATAGTGAGTTTGGTTTGGGGCACATTGTGTTTGGTATAGTCAAATGGTGATAGTCAACAGAAATTGACCATATGAGTCTGACCTTGTGGGCAGAGATTTGGAGTGGAAACAGTTGAGGAATTGTTATTATCTGTGGTAGGTGCCATTATTATAGTGACTGAGTCATGGTGCATGTGGGAATAGTGGGTTGTAGATGGATTGCTGGGGTACCTAGGTTCATTGAAGAATGGAAAACCTGCAGAAGACACAGAACAGGAATAATCAGATGTATGATGAGAACCAGCGGTATGTGGTATCAGAGAAACAGACACAATTTCAGAAAAATGTTAAACAGTGTGCAGTGCTGTGTAGAGGTCTTATGAGATAAGGGTTGAAAAATGTCCACTAAATTAGGCAATGGAGACAACTGGTGACTTTTGCAAGAAGAGATTTGATAGAATGATCTTGACAGAAGTCATGACATATTGAGTTTAGAAGTAAATGTTGGATTGGGACTTGAGGCAGCAAGTAGGGAATCCTCTTTCACATATTGTGGATGATAAAGGGAGAAGATTAAGAGGTAGATACAGGTGGAGTTTTTTTGGGGGGTTGAGAGAGTAGAATTTAGCAGGTTTCTAGGTTGTGGGAAAGAAGGCTATTGAGAGGGAGGTGCAGAAGATAGAAGAGGGAGTATGACCAATGCATAGGTCCCCAGTGAGTCCAAAGTGTAGAATAAAGAGCTGAGTAGAGGGTGGGCTTTGCACGGGTCTACAGACCCATTTCTTTCCTGAAGGAAAGGAATGAAGATGGTTGTACTTTTAGAGCATGTGTGGGTCATATGTTTAGACAGTCCAGTGATTACACAGCTGGTTTCAGCCATCTGGAGGAAGAAGGAAGCAGTGACAACTCTTGAAAATGAATGTGGTGAGACACAAAAGAGAGTAGTGAAAGATTATATTGGTTTGAGTTGCTAGAATTAAAAACAACAACAACAAAAGCAACCAAAGAATTGTTCTAGGGATTGTGTCTTAGCCTGTAGTGACAAAAATGCAGAGGTTGTGCAGAAATAATCTATGAATACATGAAGACCTGAACTTTATTCTTTGACTTTGGTGACTTTGTCTATAGTTGCTGAGACTTGGGTAGGATGAGAATATTTCCTTTAGACTAGTGGTTTTGAAACTTGACTGCTCACAGGTGTTATTTGTTGAACTTTAAAAAAAAATGATGCCAAAGTCACTCCCAGAAATTCTGCATCGTCAATATTTTTAAAAGCTCCCCAGGTGATTTGACTATGTAACCATGATTAAGTACCACTGCTGTAGATCAGTGGTTAGCAAATGGTTTTTATTTTTTTGTAGAAGACCAGATAGTAAATATTTTAGGCTTCGTGGTCTATACAGTCCCTGTTGCAACTACTTAACTGGCACTGCAAAAGGAACAGAGATAATAAATAAATATGCCTGTCTTCCAATAAAACTTTTCTTTGACATTTTATTATGATTTAATTGACAAATATAAATTATATAGATTTATGCTATGTAACATGTTATGAAATATGTATACATTGTAGAATGGCCAAGTCAATTAACCTATGCATTACCTCACATGCAATGTTAACTGTAGTCACCATGTTCTACAATAGATCTCTTGATCTTATTCCTTCTAACTAAAATTTTGTATCTTTCGACCAACATCTCCCCAGTGCTTCCTCCACTTCCTCCACCAGCTCCTGGTAACCACCATTCTATCCTCTGCTTCTATGAGTTTGACTTTTTCACATTTATATATAAGTGAGTTGATGCAGTTATTTCTATTTTATTTTTTATGCCTGGCTTATTTTACTTAACACACCATCCTCCAGATTCATCCCTGCTGTTGCATATAATAGGATTTCCTTCTTTTTAAGGCTGAATAATATTCCATTGTTTATACATACAACACATTTTCTTTATGGACACTTAAGTTGATTCTATATCTTGGCTATTTCAAATAATACAAGAAAGCTTTTATTTATGGACACACATTTGAATTCCTTATAATTTTTAAATGTTGTGAAATATTATTATTCTGTTAATTTTACTCCCAACCATTAGAAAATGCAAAAACCATTTTTATCTCATAGGCCAGGTAGGCATAGGGTGCAGTTTGCTCTAGATCCTTGGCTGCTACTCAGTGTGGTCCTGAACTCACAGGATAGGCATGACCTGGGAGCTAATTAGAAATTCAATTTTGAGGTCAGGTGAGGTGACTCATACCTGTAATCCCAGCACTTTGGCAGGCCGAGGCAGGTGGATCGCCTGAGGTCAGGAGTTTGAGACTAGCCTGGCCAATATGGTAAAATACCGTCTCTACTAAAAATACAAAAATTAGCTGGGTGTGGTGTCTGGTGCCTGTAATCCCAGCTACTTGGGGGGCTGAGGCATGAGAATTGCTTGAACCGAGGAGGCAGAGGTTGCAGTGAGCCAAGATCTTGCCATCGCAGTCCAGCTTGGGGTACAAGAGTGAAACTCTGTCTTAAAAAAAAAAAAAAATTCTATTTTGAGCCTCACCCCTGCTGTACTGAGTCAGAATCTACATTTTAACAAGATTAACGTGATTTGTATGCAGATTCAAGTGTGAGAATTACTTATCTGCTCTAAGCCATATTCCCCCATTCCCACTCAGCTCAGAAAATATGGGAGCCTCATCATTTCTTCTGTTGTCTCACGGACCTTTTAATGGAGGCATGAGAGCTTTGAAGGAAAACTGTGGCAACAGGCTGTCATCCAGGTATTCTGAGTTGCTTAACCATTTGGATAGTCTTGCTTTTGGTTCTAGAAATCCAAGTGGAAAGTTATCATTCTCCTAAAAAAATGAAGAGTTTAATTTATATTCTAGCAACTATAGACTGTTACTTTTACAGAATGGGCATACTAAGATTCTTACAGGGAGAACCAAACTTTCCTTTAAGAGACACCTTGAATTTATTCAAAAGCCTCTATAAGGACTTTTTTTGAGACTCCTGAGAACTAAAGCCAAGAGAATATAAGAGATAGTTTTAGCTTTGCTCTCTGATAGGATACCATAGAAGAATGTTAAATATATAACAACTAGCATGGATACTCAGAGTGAGACTTAGTGAAATAAGTGTCCCCATTTTTTGCATTTTTGAGGTTCAAAAAGTGAATTATTTAGGAAATAAGATGACTTATTTTAGATAAATTGGAAGAAAGTGGAATTTAAAATGCCTTAATACAACTCTGACATGGGGAAGTCAAACTTTTTTTGAACCTTAGTTTTATCATCTATAAAATGCAGATAATGTTTTTGGACCAATTTTTTGAGAATTATGAATATTAAATATATGATAATTTGCCCTGAAAAGTACTCATTGATGTTCAGAAGTAGAATAAGCCGTGCTTCTGTGTGTTTAAAAGAGCTTGACTAAGACTGTGCATTTGTGGGCTGACAAAACAACCTTTAGGATTGTCTAAAACAGTCCTCAGGTTGAACTAAAGTACTCGTCCTGTAAGAAAGAAACAATTTCCTTCTAACTTCAGTTATTACATTTTTGCCGATTTACTTCCCATTTGACTCTGGTAAGAGTAAGATTAATAATGGGACTGCAGCAAGAGTAAAATGTTAATCCCCCAGGATGTGCAGAGAAACCGCATGCATACAAATGTGTTTAACATTGATTTCCCATGTTATTTATTTTGGCTAATTTCCTTTAAGTTCACATATATATGTGGATTCAGGCACCTGTTGAAGAGTGTATTAAGCATTGACTTATTTTGTTTATTCATCTTTTTTTAATTACCTCATTCTCCCTCTTTTGTAAAATACAAACCATCACTTTTTTCTTTAAGCAGTCACTGGACAAAGCAAGACAAAAAAATCATGGGCTCTTAAACTTTTATGCTATCTTTATATGGCCAAAAGGGAATAACCCCCTTCTGAATTCCTACATTCCATTTTAACAAGTTTGATCTTGTAGAAAATTTAAAATATGAATACTATACTGGTCTTTAGAAATAATATATATTGGATAGACCTTACCACCAGAGGCATTAATGTCATGCCACTTTTAAGAGTTGAAAACTCTGATGATAGATTACTGAAATGGTTAAAAATGCAGGCAGAGTGGTCCTTTCCAGCAATATCTCCCAGGATACTTCTGTGATGTGTACATTATGCTCCAGCCAAAGCAGACTGTATCTCAAAGGAGCATGCATTTTTCTGTGGTTGGAACTTTGCTTATAATATTCTCTATATTTAGAAAGCCCTCTAGCCACCTTTTACTGACAAAATTCCATCCATCCTTCAAAGCTCAGCTCTCAAGCCTCTTCATTCACATATCCTTCCTGATCCTGCCAACTGGATGTGATATTTATCTCCTTTGAGCCCTCAAAGCACTTTGTATTTACCTCTCTTATGGCACTTAGCTGATTTTGCCTTATGTTTTAGTTATTTGTGACTTCGACTTCTGGGCAGCAGGGACTTTATTCTTGAAACTCTTGAAAGTTAATGCGCCTGTTTCCTCACGAAGATCACTGTGGAGGAGAGTAAAGACAGACTGGTTAGAAAAGGGACATTGTATCCAGTCTAAGTTGCTTTTGTCTTTTGGATAGTATTCATCAAAGGGGAATCCATTATATTTAATAAGGGGATTGTACCTATGTTCAAATATGTAATACAATATGTTAAGTAGGTGAATGAAAATGTATATAGAGACTGCAGAGAAATCCATGAAGTAATGAGGAGGAGAAAGAGCTTGCTGGTATTCTTGTGTTCATGAAGATGAGGTGACTTGCAAGCTGTTTTGGACAGTGTAACTGATGCCGTTGATGGTCCATTCCATATCCTTTTCATCCCCTCTGAGTTTTACTTCTTTGCTTCTGAGATAGCCCTGTACTCACTGATGACTGCCCACTTCAAATATCTGTCTCTCCTCATTCTCTGACTGAGGTTTTGCTTTCATATCACAGGTTCTAGCTTACCTAACACAGGGAAGTTCTGAAATGCCAGAGATTTTATGTCTCCATGGGCAGCCGTCAACCAGTGAGGTGTAGAGGTCAGAGGGTTGACTATTCCCCTTCCTTCCTTCCTTCCTTCCTTCCTTCCTTCCTTCCTTCCTTCCTT
>NW_012115511.1:2418581-2449925 GCF_000951035.1 Colobus angolensis palliatus | reverse complement strand
TTTCTTTCTTTTCTTTCTTTCTTTCTTTCTTTCTTTCTTTCTTTCTTTCTTTCTTTCTTTCTTTCTTTCTTTCTTTCCCTCCTTCTTTCCTTCCTTCCTTCCTTCCTTCCTTCCTTCCTTCCTTCCTTCCTTCCTTGAGACAGGGTCTGGCTCTGTCATCAAGCTGGATTGCAGTGGCACGATCTCGGCTCACTGCAACCTCCACCTCCTGGATTCAAGCAATTCTCCTGCCTCAGCCTCCTGAGTAGCTGAGATTACAGGCACATGCCACCATGACCAGCTAATTTTTGTATTTTTAGTAGAGACGGGGTTTTGCCATGTTGGCCAAGCTGGTCTTGAACTCCTAACCTCAAGTGATCTACCTGCCTGGACCTCCCAAAGTGCTGGGATTACAGGTGTGAACCACCATGCCTGGCCCCACATTCTCTATTTCTTGATAAGATAATTCCGAGCTATGTCATACGTCATTCATCAGAAAGCCCCAGTAGGATTGCATCTCAGTTGGCCAGATCAGTAACCTCATCAGTAACACTTTATTGGCTTTTCTTTTTTTCTAATTTTCTTGTTATATTTCTCTAAATTGTGCTTGCCAGGATCATTTATCAAATAGGGTCTTGTTTTGGATCAGCTCATCCTAGTACATGCTAATCAAGTGTAGCTGAAGACTTGGCAAAGAATAAATTAGTCCTGTTATAAGGCCCAATCTTTTGTTAGTGATGTCATAATCACAACAGCTAGAGGTAAAAGAACCACAGAGTAATGAGAGTGAGAAAAATGTAATTTATTTAGCATGATTTTGGAGAAGAATTTTTGGAGGGGTCTGGAAGGGATTTGTGCGGTGAACAAAGGATGGAATTATATGAAGGATGACCTTGGGAAGTAGATAAAAGTGATTGCATTGAGCCGCCATGCTTGAAAATCGAATGTGTACTACATACTTCTCATATCTCCTGTTGACTTTGTCCATTATCAGTATAAATAAAATCAACATGTTTTATAACTCCACTCCACACATCTGACATGTCTGATTGCTGTTTCACTGACACTGCAATGTGGAAAGTGAATCTAGAAGTAGTATAATAGATGAATATAAATTATCACCCTCCGGCACTAGTGAAGAGATTTACAAAAGACTGATTTTGATTCATCAATCAGGAAATTTTTTTAAAAAAACAAAATTTAATGTGTGTCAGGATGGTATTTATACTAATTTCTTATTAGAAAGCAAAGGAAAAAAATGTCAGAAGGAAAGAAATTAAAAAGTCTAACCCCTGAGAGGATTAAGGTATTAAAAATATGAGGAAGAAATTAAGACTCTTAGGCAATGAGGGACAAAAAATCTAACCCAAATTGGCTTCAGCCAAAAAGAGAATTTATTATTCTATGTAACTAGAAGGTGCAGGCATAGAACTTCTCTCAGACCAGCTTGATTCATGGTTCAGTGTCACTAGGACCATTTTTAGACCCAGCTTCTAATAGGGTAGGGTGGTCACCAGGAGATTGAGAGTTTCCTCACCACAATAAAAGATACAACGGGAAAGAGAGTTTGTACCAAGATTTAGGAATTGTTTCTCCTTGGGTCTTATTAGCCTGATTTGGCTCACGTGACTGTCTCCAAACAAAGGACTGGATAATGAAATGAGCATATTAGCTTACTTTACTTTTTGCTTTCCAATCTGTATGTCATTCATTTCTTTTTCTGGCTTCATTGCACTGGCTAGTACCCCTAGTACAATGCTGAACAGAAAGGGTAAGAGCACATCACTACATTACTCTTGATATTAGAGAAAAATGGTTTAGTGTTTCACTATTATAGTGGTAGTTGTAGGATTTTTTTTTTTTTTTAAAGATTTTTCTACAAAAATTAGCTGGGTTTGGTGGTGTGGGGCTGTAATCCCAACTACTCGGGAGGCTGAGGCATGAAAATTGCTTGAACCCAGGAGGCAGAGGTTGCAGTGAGCCAAGATTGTGCCACTGCACTCCAGCCTGGTGACAGAGTAAGACTCCATCTCAAAAAATAATAAAAATAAAAATAAAAATAAATTGATTTTGTCTATCAGACTGAGAAAGTCTTCTATTTCCAGTTCACTAAGTTTTTTTTCTTAATTCATAAATTGGGTTGAATTTTGTTAAATGCTTTTTTTCATCAATTGAGATGATAATATGAATTTTCTTCTTTATTCCTGTTAGTATGGGTGAATTTATTAGTCTGTTTGCATTGCTATAAAGGAATAAGTGAGGCTAGGTATTATGTAAAGAAAATAGGTTTATTTGGATTATGGTTCTCCACACTGTACAAGAAGCATGGCAACAGCATCTGCTTCTGGTGAGGGAAGCTTACAATCCTGGCTGAAGGTGAAGGAGGAGCAGGCAGGTCACATCGCGAGAACATGCAAATGCATGTATCTTTTTAATATAATGATTTCTTTCCCTTGGGGTAGATACTCATTAATGGCTTTGCTGGATTGAGTGATAGTTCTATTTTTAGTTAAGAGGATATATACTCTTCATGAAGAGTATATCTTCATGAGAGCCAACTTCTGTCTCCATCTCGGCATCATTTATTAATGTGTCTCCTGTGTTGAGGACTTCTGTGACAGGAGCAGTGCATAAACTGCTCTTCTAACTGGCATTTGGTGAGGATCTAACCACCTACCAGAGTATTTCTATTGACTTTTTGCTGATGTGTTGGATTTCTGTGCTTATGCATTTTGCTTACTTTGTATCTTACTTAAGTAATGAGACCCCACTTTCAGGGTCTTTCGATAGTCATAGCTCATCTCAGGCCAGTCGCCAGAGATAAAGAATATGAGCCTGTACCCTAAAGGAGTGATGGAGATGTGGGTGGAGAAAAGCTTTTTGCACCCTTACTTGAGTGTTTTTGAACAGGGCCAGATGTAACTTTCCAATACATGTAATCATCAAGAAGGCATCCCGATACAACCCTTGGAAGTTGCTAAAATGCTTTTGTTTTATATCCTTCTTTCATCTTCATGTTATTCTTTAGTTGTAATTTACTCCTTTTTTGTCAATCATGAATTGTTCTTAACTTCTGAGATTAAGGAAGGATAACTGGTTTGATTCTTTTTTTGCTTGTGGAATAGCCTGTATCTCATAAAGCCTCAGATATATTTATAAAAATTACAGTGTCTGGTCTTAAGAAGGAACATTTTCTGTCATTACAAGCTGACCAAAAATTTCCTTGGGCTCTTATTACACCAAACCTGAGAAATAATTGTGTTTTTTCAAGTTACAGTAGTACCTTGTACAATTACCTTAGACTTTAAGAGGTCTGCTATGCACCAGATCCAATAGGGCTAGACCTTGAAATGATTCAGAGAAGGGTTCTGCCCTCTGTGTGCTCTACAACTCTATTAAGTAGAAGTGTCAGGCTCTGTGGACTAGACAAGGAAACATGGAAGTGGAGTAGCAGGTTAAGAGGCTACTAATTTATTTACGTGGGCAAGACACTAGAGGGCCCAAGCAGAGAATACTCCATTAAACTGTGAGCATTCAGGAAAGGTAGGTTAAGGACTCCGTATTCTCTGGGGTTTGCACTTCCAACTTTACAGTCTGGGAACTGACCATTCATTTAATCTGACGAGTGATTAAGCCCTAGGGAAAATGCACTCGCAATGACCAAATTCTGGTTTTAGTTAGAAACTAGTTTAATAATCTAAAATAGGAAATATGTCTTCCTACAAGGGAAGTTTACATAAGACCAGAAATAACAAGAGCTATAAATCAAGACAAGAAAGCAACTTGGTGAATATTTAGTATTTGAACAAAGAAGGATCCCCAAGGAAAAGCCTTTTCCAATTTTTGGATAGTCTTATTTAGATAGTGGTCCTCTCCTCTTAACCATGATTCTGTTTCTTGCTTTCTGATAGCCTTTCAAAATGCTCCAAATTTATTCTTTAATATTTTGGGTTTCAACAACTTCTGTTTTTTTTCACCAAACATTCCAGATTGTTTCATTAAAACACATTTATTAAACACTCATAACAATAGCCAATATTTCTTGAGCATTTATGTGCCAGGTACTATTCTGAATGCCTTTACCTTTTATATGCACTCTGTAAAATAGGTATTTTTATCCCCTTTTTTTCAAATGAATGAGACACATGGAAACTAGATATCTTACCCAAGGTTACACAATTAGGAAAGATCGTTCTAGAACATGTGCTATTAAGCATTCTATAATTCTGTCCCCGTCTTTCTTTTGAGTTGCTGGAGACATTAAAGAGGATTTGATATAATCTATTTTCATTGTCAAGATGAGCGAACAGGGAAAGTTATCCAAACTTAGTTTATGGCTGACATAAAAATCAAGCTGTCTTCTGTTACTGTGCTCTCTGACATCCTATGGCCTGGAAAACAACTGCCTCAATTAAGAAAGTCAACTTATGTTATAAGAGGAAAAGATTTTCTTTTTCTTTTCATAAACTTCTATGGGGGAAAATTTATGATTAGTAAGAAAAATAAATCCCCTTAACAATATGCAATACAAAGTCAGTGAAATTTCCAGATACTATTTATTTGTACCTGTTTTTTTTTTTTTTTTTTCTGTTCTTTCTTAAAAATCCACTTTTAAAAATACATCTAGGTTTTCTCTTTTTGGCTTAAATGTGTTGGAATGGGAATCCATATATGCATTTTAATAAGAGCTATATTAAATGGTTCTGGAAATAAAATGTCTTTCTCTCTCTCAGGTTTTAGAAAGTCCACTCTCATTGCTTCATCCTGATTGAGCAGGATTCATCCTTTTTAGGGTGAGAGGAAGTTCAGTCTCCAAAAAGCTTAAGTTTCTGGACTCTCCAGAGCAAGCACTGCCAACTTTCTGATTTATGTGTGGTTTTAGTGATGAGGACTACTGTCTTCCATGAATTTAGGTGAGAACATATGGGACTTTTTACAGAAACCTCACGTTGCACTTCACTTAATTTCCAATAGGTTAGAGGCAGCCCACGGCATGATTATGTGCACGGGGGCATTGTCTGGTCTCAATATCTGTGTTACTTATTATATTTTAAACTGTACCCTTATTCCTCATGTCCTATCTTTATTCTTATATTTATTTTCCTTGTTTTGCCTTTGGGGAGTAGATGACTGTAAACTATATGTTAAACACAGTTTTGCTGTAATTTTCCATGATTTTATTAGGTTTTGTACAAAATTGCAAGTGCTTTTGTTGCTTACCTGGCACAAAAATAAGGAAGTAGGTAAGCTTAGCAACATTACAATCTGTCAGTAAATAGAGTTCCATGCAAGCTTTATTCACAGATACATAACGTAAGACTTGTCATGAAGAATGAAAGCTGAGTAGTATTTTATCCAAAACACATTTGACTAGGGTACAATTTCTTTATCTCACTGTATTAAAAACAGTGGTAACACTTGCAGGGACACTGAATTTGCTAGAGTGTAAGCCTAAAGGGGCAGGGGAGCAGCATTTGTAAAGCGGGAATAACGAGAATAAGAACTATCTTTTTAACTGTCAGTATGTTGGGTAAAAAGAGAAAAGTTACAACAGACATAAAATAGGAGGGGCTATTTGAAAATTCAGGAGAATGTTCACATAACTCAAACCTGTCAAATGGCAAGCACGTTTTCATGCTTTCTTTGTCTATATGGCAAACAGGTTGAGTTTACAGTACAAACGTGCCCTTTTAATCTCTTTGAGGATTAGTTTTGGAAGCAGCATCTGCTTCTGGGATTCTTTTTGACTGGCTTGCTGGCTGATGCAATGTAATCAATCTAGATGAAATTGTGCATTACATTCTTGGGCACTTGTAGTCTTTGGTGGATTTCCTTTTTCACGTTGTAGTCACACAGGAAAAGGAGATAAGGAAGGGATCAGGAAAAGGAACACACTGGCTACACTAAGGCACTGAAGGCAAAGACGACTGATACAGGTCACTTAGGAATGGAAGGAGATGCACAAGCACTGCGATGTGCAGGAAAAGGGCCTCTGCCAGGATCTCAGGAAACTCCACTTCAGGGTGACCTTGAGCAAGCTGCCCAGTTTTGCTGGGCTTGAGTTTACTCATCAGAGAGAAAAAAAATTAGAGCCGATGAAGTTTCTTGCAGTTACCATTGCACAATTCTAAGCAAAAGATGGAAGATGATATTGGTTTTACTCATTAGGCAAGGCTCCTGCTATCTTGTAGGTGTTGGTACCAAGACAATGACATCTCTAGTCTTTCTTTATTTGTCTTCCTTGGTCTGAGAAAAACATACTTTCAGAGAAGGATCCACTTGATTTTTTTTTTTTGAAGTGGAGTCTTACTCTCTCTCCCAGGTGGAGTGCAGTGGCGCAATCTCGGCTCACTGCAATCTCTGCCTCCTGGGTTCAAGTGATTCTCCTGCCTCAGCCTCCCTAGTAGCTGGGATTACAGGCACGTGCCACCACGCCCAGCTGATTTTTGTATTTTTAGTAGAGACGGGGTTTTACCATGTTGACCAGGCTGATCTTGAACCCCTGACCTCAAGTGATCTGCCCACCTTGGCCTCCCAAAGTGCTGGGTTTACAGGCATGAGCCATCATGCCCACACTCCACTTGAATTTGTTGCTATCACTTTGCTCCTAGAGGAGATTTTGATCCACGTTTTGATAGCATAACTTCTTGTAGAGAAAAATGCTTCTCAGGTCAACAAAGGCTATTCAGTATGATTCCATTCTCTGACAGGTTCTTAATGTTTACAGGGAGATGTGCCCTAGCAGTGCTGGGAATAGTGGTTTGTATTCCTAATTCTGGTATCTTTATAGATTTAGCTGGGCTTTATGTTGAAACACAATACCAAAGCTCTCTGGTATGCTGAGCCAGGGAATGTTTTCCAATTTCTAGGCCTCTTTATTACCTGAAACCGAAACCTAAACCTTATCACTGTTCTGTAAGCTGCATGGCAAATCGAAGAGATGAGAGCATCACCTGGAAGATCCCCCTCAACAGCAGAAGTGTTTAAATAGCCAGGCCTTCTCCTGAGCTGTTTTGGCAAGGCTAAGGTGTCAGTTTACTGATGGCTGGAAGAAGTAAGAGAGACCCAATGACATGTATACAGTGACCTTAGCCCTAGGAAATTCAGTGTTTTATGCTCTTTCAAAGTGATGTAAGATACGTATTATAGGATATGTTATATTAATATCGACCACAGTTTCTCCATTTGTATAATGGGGATAATGTCTTTTCTATTTTTCTTTTTCTTTACCGCTAAGATAATATTTCCTTCTTTAAAATTAGCATTTGGACATGTTTTAATTATTGCAAAGAACATTTACTTTACTTCTTATAATATCAGCTACTTACTATAGAAAATATTTTACTAAATTAATGTTTTTAACAATGAGGAGCTGGGAGTGGTGGCTTATGCCTGTTATCCCAGCACTTTGGGAGGCCAAGGCAGGTGGATCACTTGAGGCCAGGAGTTCAAGACCAGCCTGGCCAACGTGGCAAAACCCTGTCTCTACTAAAAATGCAAAAATTAGCCAAGCGTGATGACAGGTGCCTGTAGTCCCAGCTACTCAGGAGGCTGAGGCAGGAGAATCACTTGAACCTGGGAGGGAGAGGTTGCCGTGAGTGGAGATCGCGCCACTGTACTTCAACTTGGGTGACAGAGCAAGACTCTGTCTAAAAAGAAAAAAAGAAAGAAAAACCAATGAGGAAATGTTATTTTCAATTTATGAAATCCTATAATGCAGATTTTCATGGTGATGCCATTGGTGTGACCACACAGTGCATTCTTCTTGTTTGCTGCCCAGATAGAGCCAAGTTATCAACATGGGAATTGCAATAGAGTTTAATACTCATAGAGCTGGCTAAATGGGAGACAGGAGTTTTATCATTCCTTAAACCAGCCTCCCTGAAAATTTGGAGCACAGGGTTTTTCAAAAGTAGTTTGATAGGCAGGAGGCTAGGGAATGGGGGATGCTGATTGGTGGGGTGGAGGATAAAATCATAGGGAGCTGAAGCTGTCTTCCTGCTGAGTCAGTTCTTACAGACCAGATGATCCAGTGTACTGGTGTGGATGGCACCAGCTGGTTCATCAGAATGCAGGGTCTGAGAAATACCTCCAATACCAATCTTAGGTTTGACAATGGTAATATATAGGAGCAACTGGGGAGATTAGGAATCTTGTGGCCTTTGGCTGTGTGACTTGTGAGCCATAATTTCTAATGTTGTGGCTGATTTGGTAGTTTCACAAAGACAGTCTGGTCCCCAAGCAAGGATGGGTTCATTTTGGGAAGGGACAGTTATCATCTTTGTTTCAAAGTTAAACTATAAATTCCTCTCAAGTTTGGCCTACATAGAGGAATGAATGAGGGCAACTTGGAGGTTAGAAGTGAGATGAAGACAGGTCAGATTTCTTTCACTTTCAGAGTTTTCTCACTGTCATAATTTTTTCAAAGGTCTTTTCATTAGGCAAGGAAATTGATTTATTTAGGTTAACTAGAGAGTTAACCTGATTAGGGTTTATTCAATTGTGAGTTAATGTACACTATTCTCTTTATTCAAAAAGTTGTAATTTAATCATAAGAATGTATCTCAGAGATAAGTATTCCAAAAATCTGTCCTAGACTATTGAGAAGTTTTTAAAAGAGTAAATAATATTGCAAAGTATACTGGTTTTTTAGGTGCTCAATATTATATTCAATGACAGCTGAGAGAAATCTGAATTTTTACAAGGATCATTTGGCGTGGGACTAGAAACAAAGGATCCCTCAGCTGTTTTTACTGAGCTTTAAATTATACATATGGACAGAAAACTGGGAAATACGATGATAGTCTAAGTTGTTGGTTGAAAACAAGTTTCGAAATAAAGTCTACCTTACAAAAATAAAAACTTAAATACATTTTTTTGTTGAAAAAGATAAAGAACAAAGAGCTTGAAGACCTTTGAAGACTACAACAAAGAAAACAAAATATGAATGAATATAAGAATTCAAATGCACAAACTTACACAAAAATGCTTGCAATTCACCTTATTGTCATCAAATAAATTTTGCTGTTGACATATCTTTGTTGATTCAAGACACATTTTACGCTGATTTACTTGGCTCTATGAGTAGAAATATGATAAATATAGCCGTGTGATATTCCAAAAGCTGGATGAAATGGCTTTTAGTATTTAAGCATAATTCCATATATTTTGTCTTAATAAAACAGTGAAAGTTAGCATTTGTCAGGATATTATCTGAAATTAATGTAAATATTCAATTATTTATATATCTTAAAGGTTGATGAAAATATACAATATTATGTATATTAAAACTGGCAAAAATTGAAAAAAAGAAGTATGTCATCATTTATGGTCCTCTTTAAGTCTTAAGAAGATAGAAATAGTGAGCTTCAGTACTAAGAAGAAGAAGATGCCAAAAAAAGAGTATTGTTCTGTTCAGTGTGTAAGTATTGAAGAACGAACAGCATTGACAACAACTTTGCTTTTGATCTTCCCTTATTCTATTTTGGCAGTCCTCTGCAAAAGGATTTGGCAGATCTGAGCTTTTAGAAAGCTTTTCTTAGGAATGAATTAAGAGTACCCCCCTCCCCCAATTTACGAATTGGCAACATAGACTAGAAGAAAATCTTCATTGATATTTCCTCTAAACAAGACTGCCTTAGCTTAAAACAGGGCACATTCTCTGAAATAAGAGCCATCCAGTTCATCCCCTAGTGATACTGGAATAGTTTTCGATTACCATAAACTATCTTACCCCTGAGTTCAGACATTTTATTTAGTTCTGTTTTACCTATTTTCCTTGAAAGGATATTAATGGTTTATTGATTTTGATGCCACCAAGCTTCTCCAAGTCATTCAGATTAAATGTACTTTTCTGTAGTCTTTTGGTAGTCATTATGTAAAAAAATTTAGAAGGCAAATTGAAGATGATACCTTTTTTATTTAAAAGAGTATTGCTACAGCATTTCTTAACTTGAAATCAACATTAATTACAGTTACCTCCTTTTGTTTAAATGACAGATGCTCTTGGTTAATGTATAATGCATATACTTGCATATTCTATTTATCATATATATTGGAGCTACTATTGAGAAAATATTCTTTAGTTACTTTTCTAGAGATACTCATCTATATTACTAGTAATTTAGGAAACCTAGTCCTTATCGTTTGAACACTTTTGTTCCTGAAACCATGTTAAAAACTGAGTTCTGTGAACTGAAGGATTTACTCGATTATTTTATCCTACCCTAGAATGCCTCCAGCTTCCTACTTACTTAGACAGTGACCTTGTGGAACTCCTTATGAAGTCTTAATTTTCCAAGTCAATATCCAACTAAGAATATTTTTCAGGCATTTTCTTTTTCATAGTTTACCTGGGTTATAGTTTATTACCAAATCAATTTTTTCCCACAGTTGTATCATTTTGAAGGAAATCTCAGATTTATAGAATTTTTAAAAACATTTTTTCTTTTCTAATTACAACGTGAATTGAACCCATACTATTAAAATAACATTTATGAGCTTTTTCTAATTATGAAATGGAAGCATTCTCATTGTTGGAAATTCGGAGAGCTCAGGAAAATACCAAAATAACAGGGAAACACAAAACAAACAGAAGCAAAATGAAGTCATTTACCCAAAGATAAGTAGTTTATATTTTTGTGTAGCCCCTTCAAATAGTTATTCCATTAACCTTTAACCATTTATATTAATAATACCTCAGTGATTTGTACTTATTTTATGACCAGATATGCAAAGGCCCACATGGTTCTAGCCTTTATATTCTGTTCTCTCTCTGCTTTTTGTTTCTTTTGTTTGTTTTTTTGAGACAGCATCTTGCTATGTTGCCTAGGCTAGAAGCTGTGGTGCAGTCATGGCTCACTTTAAGCCTCTCCCTCTGAGGCTCAAGTGATCCTCCCACCCCAGCCTCCTGAGTAGCTGGGACTATAGGCACAAGCCACTGCACCTGGCCAAGTTTTGTATTTTTTGTTAAACTGGGGTTTTACCATGATGCCCAGACTGGTCTTAAGTTTATGAACTCAAGCCATCTGACCACCTTGGCCTCTCCAAAGTGCTGGGATTACAAGTATGAGCCACCATGCTGAGCTGTCTCTCTTATTTATTTTTTATTTTTAGACAGGGTCTTTCTCTGTTGTCCAGGCTGTATTGCAGTGGTGCAATCATGGCTCACAGCAGCCTCGACTTCCTGGGCCCAAGTGATCCCCATACCTCAGCCTCCAAGTGGGGACTGCAGGTATGCGCCACCACACTTGGCTAAATTTTTTATTTTTTGTAGAGATGGGGTCTCACTCTGCTGTCCAGTCTGGTCCTGAGTTCCTGAGCTCAAGCGACCCTCTTCCCTTGGCCTTCCAAAGTGCTGGAATTACAGGTGTGAGCCACCATACTTGGCCCCTGTTGTCTCTTACTACCTCAGTTCAATTCTATTGTCATTGTTTTGGCTTTGTAGCAAGTTTAGACATCTGTTTTCATAAATCCTATAGTATTCTTCATTTTCAATATTTTTTTGCTCATTGTTTTCTGCGTATTATTTTGGAGAAGTTTTCTTTTCTTTTGAGACAGAGTTTTGCTCTTGTTGCCCAGGCTAGAGTGCAGTGGCGTAATCTCAGCTCACTGCAACCTTTGGAGAAAATTTTGAGAGAAAATGTCAAGTTAACAACAGTTTATCAGATTTTGATTGGCATTGATTTAAATATAAAAATTAAATTGATTAGACCTGATCTCTTCATCATAATTGAGTCTTCCCTTCTAGGAGCATAGCACTAGTCAACTCTCATAATAGCAAGTTTTGTAGATTTCTTCTTATACGTTGTATACCTGTCTTGGTGTCTGTTTCTAGGTATTTTACGTCTTTCAGGTGCTATGGTGGGTAGAATCTTTCCCCCTTGTGTAGCATGAGCATATATAATATAAGCAGGGTAACTGCTTATATTAGATATGCAATTACCATGCTTATATTGTATTGCCATGCTTATATTACCATACTTATATTATATATGTCTCCTAACTGGCCACATCACCAAAATCATTTATTATTTCTGGGTAGTTTGAATTCACATGTCTTGAGCGGTTGTGTTATATAATCTTCTTTAATTTTATTTAGTGTGTTCAATTATCACTTTAAATCCAGTTAATATTTTTTGTCTTGAATACTACAATCTTTGTTTATTTGATGTTACTTTAGTTCTTTGTACAAGTTTGACCATATATGAAGGCAACAGGGAGACACTATTTGTTCCCTTCTACTTTTTTCTTCCTTCAGCTTCCAGATTTGTTTGTATATTTGATTTTTTTTTATCTCAGTTACTACCTCAGCCATTATTATTTTTAACTCATATATCTTTTCTTTCAATAATTATTATACCATTTTATTTTATTTTATTTTAGCGGCTATTTTGGATATAATTCTGAGATTGAGTAGTAGCAATATTTATTCCCATTTCTTTCATAGCACTTGCATATTCATGAGTTTTTTGTCTTACCTAACTTTTTTGTGGTAGGAATATGCCTCCAACCTTTTATTATTTCTCTAGGAGGCATAGGTGGCATATTTTGTAAGTCCTTACATATCTGAAGATATCATTCTGTTGTGTTTACAAGTGAATGAAAATTTGTCTGGATATAAAATTCTCGGTAAGCATCTTTCCCCATAGAAAAGCTGTAATTTTATTCCATACAGAATATTGTGAAGTGATCTAGGCCAATCTGACTTTTAAGTCTTTTTTAAGGACTATGTCTTTATCTTCAAAAAATATTCATCAGGATTGTCTAGGTTTAATGAATTGCACCTTATGTAAGGTGAATCTTTTTGGTCAGCACAAAAAAGGTTAGATTTGGTTAGATTTTTATTCAGCTCAGCTATTCTGTTACAGAAAAAGTCTAATTAAGCCAAAAAATATAGAGTGGGAAAAATGACTCTTCTCACTTTTCTCTAACACACTGTCATAAGCCAATGAATGGGCTGGGTGCGGTGGCTCATGCCTGTAATCCCAGAACTTTAGGAGGCTGAGGCGGGTGGATCATTTGAGGTCAGGAGTTCAAGACCAACCTGGCCAACATGGTGAAACCCCATCCCTACTAAAAATCCAAAAATTAGCTGGGCATGGTGGCACACACCTGTAATCCCAGCTACTCAGGAGGCTGAGGCAAGAGCATCACTTGAGCCTGGGCAGCGGAGGTTGTAGTGAGCTGAGATCGTGCCACTATACTCCAGCCTGGGCGATAGCGCAAGACTCTGTCTCAAAACAAACAAAAGACCAATGAATTATGCATTTGAGGAAAGAACAAATTAAGAAGTCCTGTTATTTGCTGCAGCATAGGTGGAACTGGAGGTCATTATGTTAAATGAAATAAGCCAAATAGAGAAAGACAAGTAGTGGATGTCCTCACTGACATGCGACAGTTAAAAAATTGCATCTTAAGAAGATAAAAGTAGATTGGTGGTTGCCAGAGGCCAGGAAGGGTAGTAGGGATGGGGGGAATAAACAAAGATTTATTAATGGGTACAAATATATAGTTAGATAGAAGTTAAGACCTGATTTCCAACAGATCCGTTGGGTGGTTATAGTTAACAATAATCTATTGTACATTTCAAAATAGCTAGACAGGATTAATTAGAATGATCCTACCATACAATAGGTACATATTTAAGGTGATGGATATCCCAGTTACCCTGATTTGATCTTTATACATTACATGAATGTATCAGATTTACACATGCAGCCCCAAATACATACATCTATTATGACTCAATAGAAAAAAGTAAATTTTTCAAAAAAGGAAAATAACATAATTTTTTGATGGTGGTAGACAAAATCGAGGCAGGGCATTTTTTCCTGCCTCCTTTAGACCCACCCCATCACTTTTCCCACCCCCATTTAAGCGCTCAAATGTTCTTTCTCCGGCTGGGCATTCTTGATGGCAAATATGATGTAAATGACTTCTTGTTCAAAGGTGAAAGTCAGAGGTTGCCAGGGTGGTTTTCTATTCAATCATGCCTTGTGTAGTGTTCCCAGTCCACAAAAACCTTGTCCATTAGACCAGAGACTGCGCTGCTTGTCCACGTCCTCATGGTGGTCACTTCAGATGCCTCTCACTGTTCATGCACTTCTTTTCTCATAACTCTCATTCACAAATAGACTGCTTGTTTCTTACTGATGCATCTCCTTAACTTGTTAGGAAAACAAACTTTAACTAGGAACTAACATTTCTTGGTGGCCAAAATGTGCTGTCCAATACAAATTCCTGTTATTGCTTGGAGGAATTATGATTTGCAAAATTAGCTGATGCTTTTTCTTCTTTCTTTATCTTTTCAAGATAAGATAAACAACTACTACAAGGTACAGCTTTAAGGAAAGTTTCTTGTGCAATATTTTATGTTTTGTCGAATTTGTTTCGATGTCTTCTTTATTAAAATACATTATTTATATGTTGAATCTCCATTTTATGTCTCCCATAATTCTTATCAGTTTTGGGGGCCATTTTAATATATTCATCCCATTTTTCATCAATCTTGCCTGTATTGATTTTCCGCAGTGTTGATTCTGACCTTTACAAGTTTTATTGCAATTTTACACTGTGTTAAGGCATTCTTCTCTCCTTACTTTGATTTAATGATTCTGCTAATTTTCTTTTTGTTTAAGTGTTTTTTCTTAGCTCATCTTTACTTTCTTTGTTTGGAGGGTCCAGAGAGTTTTCTTTAATATATGAGAAGATAAATAAATGTTTTCTAAAATTTACCTGTTTTCTGCCATATTTATGTTAAAAGTATGCTCTTTACGTCTTACGTTTTATATTTATTTCCTTTTGTAGGGCATAATATCTTCATGGATATTATTGTATCTTCTTGTCTTTTTCATTCTTAAATGAAAAAGATTTATTCTGATCTTGTATTTGCCCAAAAATAGCATGGATTTTTTTTTTTCTGCATCTCTTCAATATTCTCTTGTACAGTAATATTCTCCCTTCACATCTAACATTGAATGGCTGATTAGTGTAAATTTATATTAGTGACCAAGCAATTTGGAGAAGGTGGACATACAGGACATCTAAGCAGGGAGATTTCCTCTCTGGTTGGTTTACTGTCTGTACATGGGGAAACTGCTGTTCCATGGGCCAGCTTTCCACAGCTAGTTTCTTTTCCTCCTGGCATCTCCTCAAGAATACTGCTTGGCTGTGTCTGGCCTCCTTCCTGGAGCTCCTGCCTGCTGTTTCAGGCAAGAACCCTACTTCAATGGGGAAAGTCAGATTCCTAAGTCACTTCATCCACCAAAATAAACTCCAGATGGATTAAAGATTTAAATGTTAAAAAAATAAAACTTTGCATGTACTTTAAGAAAACAGGGGAAAACATTTATATACTCTTTGGGCAGGAATGTACATTTTAAATGCAATACAATGGAAAATTAAATTACTGATAGATCTAACTATTTATTTCTCACAACATCTGTATGTGAGAAAGCTCACTCCACATACAGTATTATACAGTAAATAGAAATATTTATAATGTAATTTGTTGGTCAAAGATTGAGTCTTTATGTACAATGGATTTTTACAAATTAATGAGGGAAACATGAAAATCCTAATTGTAAAACAAGCAACATTGACATAATCCATAAAGAGAATGCACAAATGGCTAATAACAACATGAAAAAACTTTCAATCTCATTAGTAATCAAATAAATGTAAATAAAAGTAATGAATTACAGTTTTCTTTATTACATTGATAAATGGGAAGAAAAGATAATAATGCTAATTCAGGACTTGGGAAAGTGTCTTTCCAAGACTGCATTCTTTTTTTTATAATTGCATACTATTTCATGGGTTGGATATAACTTGGTTAATTTCCCTATTGGTGGACAATATATTGTTTCTCAGTTATTTACTATTACTATAAATACTGCACTAAAGATTATTTTATATGTGAATAACATATGGCTTTTAAATCTACAAAATAGATTATCAGGAATGAGATTGCTATCACTAAGGAAATAAAGAACTACAGTAGTCGCTACTTATCTGCAGTTTTGCTTTCCATGGTTTTACATACCCATCATCAACTGTGGTCTGAATATACTAAATGGAAAATTCATTAGATTTAAATTGCATGTTTTTGTGAGTAGCAAATCTTGTGATATTCTCCTTCTTCCCACCCGGGATGTGAATTATTCCTTTGTCCAACATATCCCTGCTGTATATGCTACCCAATTGCAATAGCCGTCTAGGTTTTCAGGTCAAATAAACATAGTATGTATAGGACTCAGTGCTATTTGCGGTTTCAGGCATTCACTGGGGGTCTTGGAACATGTCCTAAGTAAATGAGGGGGACTGCTCTGATTACTAGACTTGATTCCAAAAAGATAGCCGTCATTCACATTTTTAACAACAATGTATGAAAATGCCCCTTACTTACCTCTCATTTTTTATAATAACGGGTATTGTCACATTAAAAAAAAAATTGGCCATGTTGGCTGGGCATGGTGGTTCATGCCTGTAATCTCAGCACTTTGGGAGGCCAGGGCAGGCAGATCACTTGAGATCAGGAGTTCAAGACCAGCCTGGTCAACATGGTGAAACCTTGTCTCTACCAAAAAGTATAAAAATGGGCTAGGCGTGGTGGCTCATGCCTGTAATTCGAGCACTTTGGGAAGCTGAGATGGGTGAATCACCTGAGGTCAAGAGTTAGAGACCAGTCTGGCCAACATGGTGAAACCCCGTCTCTACTACAAATACAAAAAAATTAGCCAGGAGTGGTGGCAGTCGCCCGTAATCCCAGCTACTCGGGAGGCTGAGGTAGGAGAATTGCTAGAACCCTGGGGGCAGAGTTTGCACTGAGCCGAGGTCACGCCACTGCACTCCAACCTGGGCGACAGAGCTACACTCTGTCTCAAAAAAAAAAAAAAAGTATATATATATATATAAAATTAGCCGGGCATGGTGGCAGCCCCTGTAACCCTAGCTACTCGGGAGGCTAAGGCAGGAGAATCGCTTGAGCTCAGGAGGCAGAGGTTGCAGTGAGCCACAATGGTGCTACTGCACTCCAGCCTGGGTGACAGAATGACGCTCCATCTCAAAAAAAAAAAAAAAAGTTTGGCCACATAATGTGTAAAAAAACATGCATAGGAATGCTATTTTAGTATTGTCTCCTCTGATTCAGATTGACTCTCTTTATGTTTATTGGACATTTGCATTTCCTATTCTTTTTTGGTTGCTTATACTTTATTTTTTTACTAATATGTGGAAACTTTTATGTTAATATTTTTCCCAATCCTTTATTCATCTTTGACTCTGTTTTTATTTTTTATCTAATCAAATATTTCTAATTTTTCTTCTAGAATTTTTGGGTTTTCTACCTTTGGTTATAAAAACCTTGAGTAAAAAGTCTCCCCCAAAATTTATTCTCCTAAATTTTATTCTATTTTTACTTATTTTCACATTTGTGTCTTTACTCATATGAAATATGATGTGAAATAATGACTTAATTTACTTACAGATGGATAGCTAGTTTTGACAGCGTTTTGAATAAATACTCTTTTTCTTACTAAAATAGAATTCTACATGGACTATATTAATTGTGTATATTGGGACCTACTACTGGATGCTATTCCAGCCACTCAATTATTTGCTTATTTCTTATTTGTTTAAGATGCTGTTATAGTAAGCTTTAATAGACGGGAGTCTTTGACTTACTATTGTTTTTATGTTTTTTAATCTTCTTAGCTATACTTCCATATGAACATTCACATTTTAACTGATTTCAAAATGGTTGTGATTCTAACTGGATTGCTTAAATGTATACTTTGAAGCATATACTTTTTGGAAGATTTTTGTGGAGGATTTTTGTTTATAATATTTTGGCATGAAGTCTTCTTTTCCAAGGACATTGTTTGCCTATCTACTTGTTCAAATCTTATTTTGTATTTAACAATAAAATTTTACAACAACATAGAGGGTTTTTGTTTGTTTGTTTGTTTAACCATTGTGAATAGCGGTTTTTTTCTGTTTTAATTTCTTGTTTTTGTTAGATATATAATATTGGTTTTGCATATAATGTATGTAGTCACCTTATGCAGTTCCCTTATGAATTTTAGTAGCTTTATTACTATTAAGCCAATTATTTTATTTTCTTATCCTTGTTTACTAGAACCTCAGAGCCCAATTTTGAATAATAATGATAATAAAGGGTCATTCTGATTTTAATGATGTTTTTCTTTATATATAAATACTATATTTATTTTATTCCAATCTGACTTGGAATTCTTATTAGAAAATATGGCTGCATTTTATCAAATTACTTTTAGTACCATTTATGAAATCATAGATATATAGAGCTATATAGAGATGTTTCTTTTTCGTTTTTTTTTGCTTTTTAACGTTCTTATTTATTTAAATATGAAAAAACATTTAATGTCTTCCCAGTTCATCTGAAAGGCGGTCCGTCCCCTGGGTAAACATAGGAAAGCAGTTCTGCAAGTTTGGGGGAGCATGGCTTCTTTCCCCAGCGTGGCCCCCGTGTTCCCCACCCTCTTTGTGCCCCGGATCTGCAATCCTGAGTCCAGAAGAGCTGACCAGGAAGTGGGGACTGGGAAGCTGTTGGGGGCCAGGAGGGCCCTGGGCCCTCTGTTCTCTGCCCCAGGGCTTCAGCCACCCTGCAGGTCCCTCCGGATAAGGCAACGTCAGCCCAGGCAGAAAACTTAAGGGTCCCTCCTAGAAAACCAGTGATGTGTTGGCCTTTTCAGGGCCACAGGCCCCTTCAGCTTCACCAGAGATGAGAAGGTGCTGCCTGCAACAGGGCTACTGGTCACAGCTCAGTGCGTGATGACTTGGCCACAATCACCAGCTTGGACAGCTCAGCCTTGAAAGCCCCGGGCCTATGAGCCACTGCTGTTTTGGTCACTTCAAATTCCTCAGTTTTCAGGGGGACATCACTTTCTCTTTCAAATGCGGCTTTAGAGTAGGCCATGGTGTACTCGATCTCAGCGCCTCGCACCTCTGCCTTGAACTGTGTGAAGTACAGATAGGACTTCCCCTGGGGCCTCCAAATGGTGCAGGTGAAGTGCTGGTGGTCTTCGCTGGTCCCCAGACTCATCTGCCATTGCTCATTGGTCCCTCCTTGAAAGACATAAGTGAACATACACGTATATTTGTCCCCGGGGCCCACGTTATGGGAGAAGGAGTGCACGACGCCGCTGGGCTGCACGTCAAACGCCACCATCGTGGGCTTGGACACCGCCTCTGCCGGGCTCAGCGCCACAGCCCCTAGGAGCAGCCCAGCCCACAAGCTCGCGCCTACGCCGTTCCACCCTCCGCTGGGTGCCGCCATGTTGGACAAGGATAGAGATGTTTCTTTAAGGTTTCAATGTAATGAATTTGTCATTATGTTTATTGGTCATCTTTGGCTTTCTGAAATAAACCATACCTGATGACAATGCATTACTCTTTGGAAATCTTGCAAATATTGATTTAATTTGATAGTATTTTATTGACATCATCTGCACATATATTTTCCAGTGAAATTGGACTATAATCTTCTGTTTTTGAACTTTATTACATCTGGCTAGTTTAAAATTTAAAAATCAAATTAGGAGGCTTTCTATTTTTAAATATAATCTGGAATAATTTAAATTTCATTGAAATTATGCATCTTTCAAAAGTTGGATAATTCAGCTGTAAGTCTATCTGGAACTAGTGCCTTTGAAAAACAAGGCTTTAATTACCTTGATAATCTACATTATTAGTGGTTTGTATATTCATTTTCTCTATTTTTATCAGTTTTGGTAATTTGTATTTTTCTAGAGAATTATCCACTAATGCTAGGTTTCAAATATGTCATCATAGAGTTGCAGATAATATTTTCATAAAATTTTCTAACTCTCTATCTGGTATATCTGTTTTTATTTTCTGCTTGCCTTTCTTATTCTTTCTCTTTTCTCCTTATCAGACTTGTGAGAATTTTTGCATTTTATTCACCGTCGCAGAGTGAATTTTTGAATTCGTAGATCATACATTTCAGCTTTTTTTCTTTGTTAATTTCTATGTTCTGTTTTCTTTTGATTTATTTTGTAGCTTATCTTTAAAATTTTAAAAATGTTTACTTGCTTCCATTCAGTTTTTCTTTTTTAATAATGATTTTTCAGGGTATACACTTTTCTATAAGCAAGACTTTATCCTAATGGTTGGGGGATGAAGTAGTCTCTTTTTTATTGTCTTGTAGATCCTTAGTAATAGCAGTTTTCTTTTGTTTTCAGACCTAAGGATTATTTAGGAAAATATTTATCAATTCCCAAATAGTTAGCTTTATTTTTGTGAACATTTTATTGTGCTTTTAAAATTTATTGGTTTATCAGAAGATGTGATCCATATGATTTTCCATGTGTTGAATTTAAGCATATTTTTTGTTCAAGTGCATGATTTAATTAAAAAATGTTCTATGGACCTGAATAAAATATTTCTCATTTCATAATATGTATAATTATATTTATGTATCTATATAAAATCTTGTTTCTGACTGTATTATTCATGTTTTCTATTAATTATATTTTTAAATTTTTTCATGTGCTTACATATTTTTAATGTACTAGCTATATGGTATTTTTTGAAACATGGGTATGAATCTCTTTGTCAATGATTGTTTTGTTAATTTCTCATTACATTTTTATTAGTTTTTGCTTTATTACATTTACATTTAATTTCTGTTATTTTGCTTTAACATTATTTAACTTTTACATTATATATTATGCAGCATGGAAAAACAATACATGTGATAAATATTATATATTTCACATGAGTGGAAGCTTCATGTGATGTCAACTGTCTTCAGACAGATGTGTAGGATTTTTTGAATACAGCCCTAACTTTTTACACATCTTTTGATATTCAAACAGGATAAGTTATTTTTTTGTTAGGTTTTTGAATTTTACATCTCTGTGAAATAGTTTCTTTTTATTAACTTTAAAAGAGCTGCACTAATTGTTCAATAGACGCTATGTCAGCAGTTACTGTGTTTCTGATTGTTTGATTGCACGGAGCAAGAGTCCCTCAGTAAAAGGAGGTTTACTGTAAGGATTCAGATGGGAAATCTCAGGAACGATGTCTTTTCTAGGAAAGGGTTTCCCTGCCCTCTGCTTCTCCTTGATTGGGCGATGTAATCTGCGTTTAGCAGCTACTCAGTGAAGTTTTTGTCCCTTCATTATTTTGGGTTGCATGGATTGTTGCCTTGCCATGTTCCTGATTCACCCTCACTGCACATTTCTATTACCAGCTTTACATTAAATGGCTCAGTCTTTACTTTTCTCAACACTAACTATTTGCGAGAATAATGAGTTTGTACCAGCTCAAATATTAGTCAGGCATAGGCTAACTGGCTGGCCTGCAGATGAGCAGACATTGATCAGGTCCCTCTGTCTTAGCTCCTACCAACTGCAACAAGAGGGAGTCATGTGGTAGAGGAGTAAGCCACTTGGGCTGCAGGGGTTCTCAGCAGGCCCATTACAAGTGGAGTGTGGCCTGGACAGGCAGTGACAGCTTCTCCCCTGTAATCCACTGGTTGCCAAGAAGGTCTTTAAATGAAGAGAATCATCTTTTCAGGTTTTCTCATTTGCAAAACAGAGGAAATGACATTTTTCCTCTGCCCTGTCAGTGTTGGGTAGCTTAATTCTAGGATAGAGAAAATAAATAAAAATGCCATATTAAACACCATAATTCATCAACCGTAACGTGTTTGTAACCAGCATTTCAGTATTCATCAAGGTCTTGAAATGATGCATTCTTCTTTTCTTTACTCTCTGCCTACAGTAGAGTGAAGTACATGTATTTGGAAATTGTGATGGCATTAAATATAGCTTTAAAGAAGAAATTTGCTATAAAGTATGTTACATGAGTTTTTTGTTGTAATGAGATGCAGCAGAATCATAAAAATATGTGCTCATTTATGAGGCGGTGAATTCCTGTTGCATGGAACAAAAGGCAAAGTTCATGTTTACATATTGTAAACGGATCTTGTAAATGGATAGTTCTTCATGGGTTTCATTGATTGAATTTCTTCGGCTGATGACAGAGTTACCAAAGACTAGTGCAATGAGAGATCTGATACTAGGAATTCAATTTTTTTCTTGTTCTTAATTAACCACATCCACTTCTATATATTACTGGCCAACTCTAAGCCTAGACAAAATCCCCAATATACTCATGAATCACTTGATTCATTACTGAAAAGGGGAAAAATAATTTTGGTTTGAATTAGAAGGAAATGAAAGAGAGTTCTAATTATTACTCAGTAAAAAGCTACTTTCCTCATTTATTTATTTCTTTATTTTTTTCTGGCTACAAAGCTATACAAAGTTCAGTCTGCAGTTTGGGTAGCTCCCTCTCCATATTTTCTTCTTCTTTGGTATCTGTGGGAGGAAAGAATGAATTCGTTCAAGAGCGTGCTCATCTCTGTGAAGCTGTAGCTCAGGTCCACTGTTGAGGTCCACTGTTAAGAGGCATTGTTTGGAGGGAAGAAGGAATAAGATCCCAGAGATGGTGGGGGAAAGCCTGGTTCTATTCATTGACTTGGAGTGTATCTCTGACACATAGCCTAACCTGCTTCTTTGTTTTGTCTGCAACATCACAATAATGGTTAATCAAAAGAAAAAACTTTATTGTTCAGTGCTTCTGTCATGTGAAGCACTGTGCTAAGCAGCTTGCATGTATTGTCTTCTATGCATTTTGCAGAAGTGCTGTGAGGTACCATGGATGATATGTAGCTGGCAAGTTACAGAAACAGGAACCTGGGCTCCAAACCATGTGCTTTTTCTTCCTGTGACTGGTTATAGTTTCAGGAGGGAAAACAGAAAATCTGAATCAACACTTACTGTGTGGTAAGTGTTGGAGCTGAGATACTGCAGGCTGCTGTGTGAGTACATGGGTGAGAGAGAAGAGGAGAACATTAGGAATACCAGCAGCTGGGTGATTTTTGAAGTGTGAGAATGAGTTGATAAAGGAAGAAAGTATCAAAGGCACGTTGGGGTATGTTGCTGTTACTAGTTGCAGTGGAAGTGTCTTGAGAGTGGCAATGGGAAAGTAAGGTTTGCGAAATAGATCATATTATGCAAGTTGCTTTTAAGGAAGAGTATGTAGTTGTCTTTTTTGTTTTTTTGAGACAGAATCTTACTCTGTTTCCCAGGCTAGAGTGCATTGGTGTGATTTGGGCTCACTGCAACCTCTGTCTCCTGGGTTCAAGCGCTCCTCCTGCTCCATCCTCCTGAGTAGCTGGGATTACAGGCGCCCACCACCATGCCCGGCTAATGTTTGTATTTTTAGTAGAGATGAGGTTTCACCATGTTGGCCAGTCTGGCCTCAAACTCCTGACCTCAGATGATTCACCTGACTCGGCCTCCCACAGTGCTGGGATTACAGGCGTGAGCCACCGTGCCTGGCCAGGAAGAGTGTGTTTTAAGGAAGACTAAGTGCTGTGGGAGATTGTCTTGCTGGCTCTTTGTGCTGCTGTGGTTTATATCTCCATTTCCATGAACACATGATCCTACCTTATTTTCACTTGTCTGGACTACTATACAAGCTGCACCCCAGGATACTACACACACACACACACACACACACACACATATAAACACACACATATACACTCTTGAAGCTGGAAGTAGAGCATTGATAAGATCTCTTCTCTGCTCACCAAGTTTGTAGAGCCTTTCTATGGTTTATTGATTAAAGCCCACCTTCTTTATCATGGATGCTATTAAGGTTCCACCCCACTTTTCCAACTGTGTTTCCAATATTTCTCTTGACCTACCCTGTATTTTTCTCCAATCCACTTGTTCCTGTTCCCACCCTGTGCCTTTATTTATGTAGTTCTCTCATGGAATTCCCGGGGTTCTTTACCTTGCCACATATTTGGATCTGCAAAATCTGCCTTGTCAGGCCTGGTGAGAACTGTGACGGCTGCTTCTTAATCCACTACTGAGACCACTGGCACCCTTCAGAGATCTTGAACTACTGCTTTTTCAGTTCTGGGGACTTTCCTAGCCTCTACCTTCTACTTCCACTTTTACTCATCTAGTTTTCCAAGTCTCCATGTTGTTGTCAAGTTCCTGGAGATCTGTTACTGGGGTTTGCATTGTTTTCTCCTCAGTACCCCACCTCTTGCCTCATTAGCATTTGCACTGAGAGGCCTCAGGACCAGTGGCTCCTGACTTCTGCGTCCTGGACAGCCTCCTGGATACTTCATTATAATCCAAGCTCAGCATCCCATTTGACTTCCAGTTTGCAAGGATGATTGGTCCGAATTCCATGAGCTTCTTGTTTTATTTTGCCATTTATCCCTTCAACAAATGTTTATTAATTACCTACTTTGTGTCAGACTCTGGAGGCACAGTGGTGAGTCATACAGTGGGCCTGGCCCCTGCTGTTTGTTAAACATGTTGTCTATGGAAAGAGACCAATTTGCAACCAATCTAAGTAAGTGTAAGACTGGTAGAGAGTGTGATGCCATGACTGCTTACCGGTGGGAGATGGGACCTGACTAAGGTGGTAAAAAAGTGCTTCCTTGAGAAGTCTCCAGTGCTGATACTTGTAATCACTCTTAGGACTGTGCACTCACTGATACTTATCACCTGGTAAGACTGTGCACTAGCTCTGAGCTGTGGTTCATCCACAGCAGGTCCATCTGAACAGTTCTCAGAGATCTGTGGCCTTCTAGCTTTGGGCCGTTTACCTTGCCCCAACTCTTTCCCTTAGGTGTTAAGACATTAGTGATGTTTATCACTAATGATAAACATGTGGTGATTCGGTGTCTAACATTTTCCCTCAAATATCTACCCCTTAATGTCATTTGTCCCCAGATCAAGTCCAGGCCTACGTGTTTCAGGGGACTGTTTGTACCTTTTTTTTTTTTTTAAATCTCCAAAATCTTGTGGAACACAATTAAGATGGATTTAAAGGCTTACTAAATCAGTCTTAAATTTATAATGTAAACTAAGTGCAATATGGTAGGGGTGGGGTGGGGTGGAATTCTGTTGTGTGGTCCTGTGTTTATATGTTGGCAGTATTTTGTCAGTATTTAGAATGGGGTGTAATTAAATTTTTAACAAAGCAATTATTTATTGACTCGCATTTTTGAGTTGTTGGTAGTGAGGCAATCACTGCTAAAAGTTACCATTCATATTATTTCATTTAATCCTATGGAAAATCTCAATATATCTTCCATGGAATCTTGTATAAAAATCTTCTTGGTCGTTTTACAATTTGGCCAATGCCTTCTCATCCAGCCTCATTTCCCACTATCTTTCAATCCTTTTGTCTGGCATTGTATATGCCACATTTACAAATGTTTTTCTCCTTTACTTAGAATGCATTCTTTTACCTTCACATCAGAATCCTAAATTTGTAGTTTTTACCCTTTCCAGGACATTTCAGGCAATCTGTATACAATGTAACCTTTGTATAAATAAAGTAGGCCCTCAATGAATATTTGTTGAATTAAACATCAGGTGTGTTGGGTAGATTTGCTAATTTATCACATTTAAACTAAGCAGATGTTTTGTAATAGCCACGTAATTACTGTGATTTGACTTGCTACTCTTTATCCTTGCCATTTTAGAGAATTAACCAGTTGTCCCAAAAATATATATATATATAATCACTAAGAATCTCTACTACTTCATTTTGAGAAATGTTTCATGATTTAATAATACTTATCTTTAAATAAAGCAAGTTTCAGAAAAACTAATTTAAGTGCTACTTGCTCATAGATGCTGAGTGTTATGAATGAATGGATCCTATGAGATAGGTTCTATATAATTTTATTATCAGTTTCAAAATGAGATGCCTGAGGGACAGAGAAGTTAAATAGCTTGCCTGGGTGATGGAAACTATCAGTTGGCAGAACTGACACCTTAACCTATGTGGCTTCAACTTCTGGCCTATATTCCCATCTCTGCTAACAGTTATCAGAGGTATAATTTTAAATGGAGTCTCATTTCATATTTAATTTCATTATTAATTTTACGACCTCACCCTTTTAGGAATAGCTGGACTCCCAAATACTGTGATTAGTGTCTGTGGAAAGATATTGTTACTGCTGATGCGTGTCGTATTCACTAAGAAAGTACCTGTCAAACTGTCTGAAATCATAGACTATTTTATAGGAAGAGATGTGACTAAATTTATTTGGCAACAAATCCCAAAACATATTTGTCAATTTAGGTAACCAAAAGCTATTATATAATTTTGCTTTACAGTACCTGTTCCTCAAAATAATTTTTAAAATCTTCTTCCAAATGGTCAGCCATTGCTTTCCCTTTCTTTTCACTTAAAAAAAAAAAAAGTTACTAAGAACACATATGCCAGATTTCACTTAATTGCATTTTTATGGTCCAGTCATTAACCTACTGAAAAAAAAAGCAGCTTAAATGGAAACATTGACATAAACCTCATTACACTGGCTCCAATGTGTTGCTATCATAAACTATCCATCTTCTATATGTGTATGTTTTCATAGGATACTATTGAAAAGGTAATGGAAAATTAATGTTGCAATGGAGAATTTGATTCTGTGTATAAATTTTTTAACACACCAACACAGTGTATGTTTACAACATCAAGGGGTTTATTTGGAATTAAGGTTTATCGTAAACTTTATGATATTTAAAACACATTACAACTGGCCATATATTATTTCTGGTCCCCATTTTCAAGTTTTTCTCATTTTTTGACAAACTATTTGTTATGTGTCTCTCTTTGGACTGATAACAGACAACTGATAATCATTTTCAATAAGAAAAAAAAGTTTTAGGATCTCAAAGTGGTCAATCTATCATACTTTCCCCTGTAAATTATTTTTTGGCATTTATATTTTAAGGCATGCTCTGCCTTAAATTGTAGTTTAAGGTTGGATAGTTCCTCAAATGTTAGAAACAGTTGAGTCCAAGATAATCATTTAAAATCATTTAAATAAGCCCTATTCTTATTATTAGATTCACTGTTTTCAGCACAGATACTTACTTATGTAGTTTTCATAAAGAGAGGGTATAGGGAACTGAAGAATTGAGATGGTGACAGAAGTATTGGAATATATCAGTGCCTGGAAGGCCATTTCTTTTTGCACACACTTGATATGTGTGTAGGTGTGTGGAAAGCAGAAGAATTTTATGATTTATTTGAAATTCTATAAGCACTGCCTGAATAAGAATCCTAGATATCTATTTGTGAAACATGAGAATAAATGATTACTTTTCTTCTGGATCTTGAGCTTCTACCAGATTTTAGGTGATTTGGAGGTAAGGGTTTGTGAGCATTGATCTTTTTAAGCTGTGTAACTCTAGGCAAGTCACTTAACTTCTATGTGTTTCAGTTTCCATACCTATAAAATAATTCCTAGCTGATGAAGTTGCCACGAGGCTCAAATGGGTTATCAGGTAGGTTCTTATCCTGGTTTCTTAGTTAACAGTTGTTTAAGTAAGCTACCATTCTCTCTGAAGATTGGTTTTTTTATGAGGAAAGTGTGATAATTATACATATTTTGCAGACTTGTTGAAGAATAAGATTATGTATGTAAATTGCCAAGCATAGAGTCAGACCCAATGGTAGGTACTCAATGAATGGGAGCTATTGTAATTATTTACAAAAAAACACAGTAATAGAGTGGGTACCTAAGGACCCCATGTCTTTATAAAATAGCATTACTTTACCCAATAACATAAAGAAAAAAGTCAGTGTTCTCAGAAACTCATGTAGTTGAACATTTCTCTCAGCCAAAAGAAATATATTACAGTGTAAGTGGTTGTAAATGCTATGTTCTATTTATACATGATGAAGGTGTTGTGAACTGTGGAGCCACATTTAAATATCATGTGTGTGTGAGGGCCTTCTTGTTTCTTACCTTATAAAATGTCCTCATTTTAAATGTCTCTAAGAGCATGTAAACATGGCCCCAAACACTCATAATAAAATAAGCAAGATCTTCTATTCCAGACCATTTTCTTTCTTTTTTTACTGTTTTATTACAATCCTCCTATCAGGATCTCATGTTTGATCTTGAAATCACAGAATTTTATAGCTGGAAGGGACTTGTCTAACACCTTAAATTTATGGATAAAAAAACCTGCCAGCTAACCAATTTAAGTGATTTGCTCAAGGCTGTATAGTAAGTTAGTGTCGGAATCCTGATTTCTTGTCTTCAAGTCCATAACATTTTGGGAAGAGAAATGAAAACCTGTTTCAGACACAATTAAGCTTTTTTTTTTTTTTTAAAACTTATGAGAGGTGGTGCTGGGGTCCTACAAAGTGACTCTCAGCATTCTGCTGAAAGGAAAGATTGGTGGGAAGCCTTAGTTGTGGGGATCCTTACCTGGTAACAGAGACTGCCCTTGTGGAATTACATAGATGGAGCCATACACCATTGATAGTGGATATTGTGATCTCAGGTATGTTCAGATAACAATTATCCAAGGATATCAGGTTAAACCAGAAAGACAGCATCTGGTGGGGTTCCAGGTAGTGGGAAAGCAGATTCAAAGTCAGATAAGCAATAGCACCTTAGTTCCAGGGAAGCCTTGTTAATGAATGCTTGGGGAAGTTGCTTATCTTTCAGTGCTTCTGTTTCCTCAACAGTAAATTTATAATAATACATATATCTTATGGTTGTGCTGATGATCATGCAAAGTAATTGATAAAATGAATTTATTATGGTGTCTGGCACATATTTTAGTCACTTAATAACTTAAAGCTACCCCTATAATTCCAGGTGATCAGTCTCTTCACAGTAAGAGACTTGTTACGGGAGATAAGCTCTATTCCTTGAGAAAGGACTGAGAGAAGTTACTTGGTATTCAGAGTCTGAGCTCAGTCATCCACAATTTAGGATAACATTTTAGTCCAAACAACTCTTGGGGGTACTTACTGGAGAAACTGAGGCAGAAACCTCTCCCATGAAGGAGCCAACAAGGTGGATAATTGGTTTGATTGTAGCACAGAGACTATTATGATTTATGGTGTGTGCATGTCGGCTGGATATATCTCGGACTTACCAGACTCCAAGACAAATTTCAGTGACCCCATCCTGATTAGATTGAACATTCACCAGTGGCCTTTCATTCTGGAATCTTATAGAGAGATGACTTATTCTCTATGTTCTCAAGTAATTAAAAACTACTTCCAGGAAGAGAAGCTACGTAGAGGCTGATTTTAATTTAAAATAAAGCACCTCTTCAGATGAGCAGAAATATCTGTTTAAGAACTTGGTTACTTTGGATGATATTGACTTTTACATTACTGAAAGTGTTTCCATAGATGGAGGACAGCCACACTGTGAGGATTCTGGAATTGGATCTCAGGCCCTTAAGGTTTTATAACACTATAGAATCTCTGGGTTTATGATAAGTGAAAGTTAATGGAAATAGTTGGGGATAAAGTATGAGTAGAAGGTATAGAAGTAGAAAAGAATATATATATTTTAGGAATGGCACATTTAATTTATTATCTTTTAATTTTTAATTTTTTTTTAAGAGACTGGGTCTTGCTCTGTCACCCAAGCCATAGTGCAGTGTTGCAATCATAAGTTACTGTAACCTCAAACTGCTGGACTGTAGCAATCCTCCTGCCTCATCCTTCTGACTTGTTAACTTGTTAGAATTATAAGCATGCAGCTAATTTTTAAACATTTTTTTTAAGAGACAAAGTCTCTACCCTATTGACCAGGCTGGTCTTGAACTACTGACCTCAATTGATCCTCCTTCCTCAGCCTCCTAAAGCATTGGGATTACAGACATGAGCCATACAACACAGCCAAGAATAGCACATTTTAAATTTTGATTGAGACATGTATGTCTAGGAATTTTAAGCAGTGAGATTGGACAGGCTAATCAGGATTAAACCGTGGGGAGTTCCAAATGTCTGGTTAGGGGATTTGGGTTTATTTTATGAAAACAAGTGGTAATAATTATGATCCTCTATGGATAATTATCACAAAGTTCTATAAGATGGTCACTATTTATATATTATAGAAGATATAACTAAAGTTCTGTGACTCGTCTAGGGTCACACTGCTAAGTAAGTGGCAATACCGGGATTCAGACTGAGCTCTGTCCGACTTCAAAGTCAATGTCATTTCCCCCTTAACATAGTGTGGACATTGTATATTCTGTTTATTTTTCAGTGATTACTTTAAAAAACTTTAACTGTTAAATAGTTAAGTCTTTATGTTCCTTTCAAACGTTATGAGCAATGTGAACTCCACTCATTCCTCAGTTTGCATATTGTTGTTTTTCAGTGTTTAGTTCCACCTCGGTTTTTGTTTTAACCTCATAACCAGTCATTGTAGTGGTTGGGTTCTCCGAGAAGCAGAAGACGCCAAGGCTGAATTACCCGTGCCGGGGGTTCACTGGGAGGAATTCCTGTGGAGCAGGAATAGGCAGAGAGGCCTTCCAATTGTAATGCAGGATATGACATCTGGGAAGGGAGAGACAAAGAAGGAAGATGGGGAATGATATCGTTTGGATATTTTGTTTCATGACCTAACATAATCTGGAGAATATTTCAGTGGTGCTTGAGAAGAATGCGTATTCTGATGCAGGGTAGGAGGCTCTCTATATATGCCTGTGAGGTACATTTATTCCATAGTATTCTTCAAGTCTTGTTTCCTCTTATCTGTCTGAATGTTCTATTCGAGATTGAAAACAGGTTTTTGAAATCTAGTATTATTGTGGTGTGCTCTTTATCTTCCTTTTGCTCCATTAGTGCTTGTTGCATATATTTTCGTAATTGCTATATCTTCCTGATAAATTGACCCTTTGTCTCTTGTGACAGTTTCTGACTTAACATCTATTTTGCTGATGTAAGTATGGCTACCTCTGTCCTCTTTTAGTTGACATTTGCGTGAAATTCCTTTTTTCATCCATTCACTTCCAGCCTATGTGTGTCTTTAAATTTAAAATGAGTCTGTTGTAGATGGCATATAGCTGGATTTTTGAAAATTGGAATTCAGGCACTTTTTTGTCTTTTGATTGGGGAGTTTAATTCATTGACATTTAAAGTCATTACTGATAGGGAAGGACTTACTATTATCACTTTTAAATTGTTTTCTGTCTGGCTTGTAGCTTATCCCCATGTTTTCCTGTCTTGTTATATTCCTTTGTGTTTAATTGATTTCTGTAGTGACATGTTCAGTTTCTCTCTCTCTCTCTCTCTCTATGCTGTGTGTGTGTGTGTGTGTGTGTGTGTGTGTGTATCTTCTATGGGCTGACACGTACAAACACACTTAAGCTGACAATAACTTCTATGCCATACTGAAACTATATTGTCTCCACCCATTTATGTGATTGATGTCACACGTTACACCTATTTTATATTGTGTATCCATTAACCTATTTTTACAGT